>NW_027094112.1:4335676-4498580 GCF_029207755.1 Chamaea fasciata | reverse complement strand
AGTTCTGAGAGCTTTCCTGAGTTCAGGGACCCCCTGTGAGTTGTGGACCCCCTCAGACTCGAGCTGCCCCGCACCCAGAGCACCCCCGCCCCCCGTTTTCCCACCCGCACGTCCCCGAGCCGCCCCAGCCCGATGCTCTGTGTCCGTTTCTCCCCCAGGACCCTCACTCGGGCTGTCCCAGCAGGAGCAGCTCCTCCCTGTCCTTCCACAGCACCCCCCCGCCCCTGCCCATGCTGCAGCCCAGTCCCGCCTCGCTGCCCCTGCCCGGGGCGCAGCAGGTGAACGGCCTGGCCAGGGTGGCAGGCGCGGGGCTGGCCGGAGCCTCCGGGGCCGGCCACGGCCTCTCCTCGGTGCCCGTGGTGGACAGCCTGCTGGGCAGCCTGGCCGGAGCCCAGCAGATGCCCCTCAACGGGATCCTGGGGAGCCTGAACGGAGCCCAGCCCGCCCAGCCTCCGCCGCAGGGCAGCGGGCCGCCGGCCCTGCAGCTCTCCAGCAGCCTGAGCAGGTGAGGAGCGGGCGGCCCGGCGCTCCCCGGCCGCAGTTTAGCTCCGGGAGAGGGAAGGAGGGAGGAAAGGGGTCGGCGCCGAGGCGTGCGGGTGCGGCCGCGCTGACCTTCCGTCCCCGCAGCGTGGCCAGCCTGAGCCCCCTGACGGAGCAGCAGCGGCACGTCCTGCAGCAGCACGAGCAGCAGCTGCAGCAGCTGCAGCAGCTCCTGACTTCCCAGCCGCTTAACCCGGTAAGGGACGGGGCCGGCGGTTTGTTGGGGGCTGGCAACTGTTAATGTTAAGGTCACTATTAATGTAATGGTAATAGGAATATTAGTAATATATCATATTTCATATTTCATATATCATGTATTATGTATTATGTATGTTCTGTATATTTTATATAATATATTATATATAATATATTATATTATACATTATACATTATACATTATATACAATATATTATATATTATATATTATATATTATATATTATATATTATATATTATATATTATATATTATATATTATATATTATATATTATATATTATATATTATATATTATATATTATATAACATATATTATATAACATATATTATATAACATATATTATATAACATATATTATATAACATATATTATATATCATAAACAATATGTAATATGTAATATAGGATATAGGATATAGGATATATTATATAGGATATAGTATGAGGTATATATTATATATACTATATTATATATAATGATATAGAAAGATATATTATATTATATTATATTATATTATATTATATTATATTATATTATATTATATTATATTATATCAAAATATATTATATCAAAATATATTATATCAAAATATATTATATCAAATTTTATTTTATTATGTTATTAATATACTATAGTATATGCTATATACTGTGTAATATACACTATACAATATATAATATAATATATAGTATATAGAATATACTATTTAGTATATAGCATATGGTATGTAGTGGAAAATAATAATAATAGTAATAGTAGTAATAATAATAATATCCTTAGATTTTTCATTTCAGATTTTCCTCTCCGCCCTCAGAGCAGAGAGGAAAATCTGGAATTAAAATACAAGTTTCCCTCCTCGCCCTCGGATCCCCTGAGCCTTTCCTGGCTGAACTCGCCCTGGGCTGGGTGAGGGAATCCGGAGGCGGTTTGGGAATTTGGGATGGGGAGTGACACGAGGAGCAGAGCTCCAGGCGGGGCGTGCAGCGCCTCCCGGGGAGAGCAGTTGGGATTTGGGCTCTTTTTGTGCCAAAGGAAAAAAGTTTAATCTGAGTTTGCCACGTCCTGAGGCGGGGAGAAGGTGGGAGCTCCGGGAAACCGGGATGGGGAAATCGGGAGAGCTGTTCCCTCCTGGAGTCATCCCGGGGTGCAAATCCTGCTGGATCCTGGGGTGCAAATCCTGCTGGATCCTGGATGGAAATTCTGCTGGATCCTGGATGTAAATCCTGCTGGATCCTGGATGTAAATCCTGCTGGGTCCCGGGATGCAAATCCTGCTGGATCCCGGATGTAAATCCTGCTGGATCCCGGGATTCAAATCCTGCTGGATCCTGGATGTAAATCCGGCTGGATCCTGGGGCCCAAATCCTTCCTGATCCCGGGATCCAAATCCGGCTGGATCCTGGGGCCCAAATCCTTCCTGATCCCGGGATCCAAATCCTGCTGGATCCTGGGATTCAAATCCTTCCTGATCCCGGGATTCAAATCCTGCTGGATCCTGGGATGCAAATTTGGGATGGTGAATTCCACAGATTTGAAATCCCCGAGTTTAAAATCCCTGGGGGCAGCAGGAGGGGCTGGGGGAAGGATTCCCAGTTTGGGAATTCGGGATGGTGAATTCCAGAGGTTTGAACCCCTGGGGGCAGCAGGATGGGGGAGGAAGTTCAGAGCCAATTTGGGAATTCAGGATGGTGGATTGCACAGACTTGAAATCGCTGCGTTGATGGATTGGAATTGTGGGGGATTTGTGTCACTGATGAATTGGAATTTGGGGGATTTGATGGATTGGAATTGTGGGGCATTTGTGTCACTGGTGGATTGGAATTTGGGGGATTTGATGGATTAGATTTTGGGGGATTTGTGTCGCTGCAGGTGCCTGGGGGAGGATCACTAATCCTCTGCAGGGCTCGGGAAGGTCACGGGCTGTTAATAAACCCTGGGGCTGCCCCTCTGTGTCCCTGTAGAGGTGGCATCAAGAGGTGGCATCGAGGGGACTTTGTGTCCCTGTTCCCAAGAGCTTTGCCTGGGACTGGGTGTGCCATGGTTGGAAAAAAACCCCAAAATCGTCCAATCTTTGACCAAATCCCCCTGTGCCCGTTCAACCAAATCCAGGTGACACCTTTGGTCACCTCTAAAACCCTTCAGTGACTTTTCAAACCCTCCAGTCATTTTTCAAACCCTTCAGTCACTTTTAAAACTCCTCAGTCACTTAAAAAAACCCTTCCACCTCTTTTAAAACCTTCCAGTCACTTTCCAAACTCTTCAGTCAGCTCTAAAACCCTTTGATCACTTTTAAAACCCTTCAGTCCCTTTTAAAACTCTTCAGTCCCATTTCAAACCCTTCAAGCCCTTTTCAAGCCCTTCAGTCATTTTTCAAACCCTCCAGTCACTTTTCAAACCCTCCAGTCATTTTTCAAACCCTCCAGTCACTTTTAAAACCCTTCAGTCCCTTCTGAAACCCTTCAGTCACTTTTCAAACCCTTCTAAGGTCATTTTTTTGTCCTCCGGAGTCGCTTTTTGAAGGCTCCCGAGGTTGGTGACTCCACCGCTCCCTGGCCGCCCTCTTCCAGCCGTGAAATTTCCCCCAATATCCGCCCTGAACCTCCCCGTGTGTTTGTGGGGGTATTGGGGAAAAAAACATCCTCTTCCCTCCCGGGATTCCCAAAAATCGATGCCTCAGCTGAAAAAGCGGCCCCAGCCAGGATTGTCCGGGGTCAGGAGGAGCTTTTGGATCCGGGAGGGGATTCCCGGGCCTGAGTTTGGGGATGGAGATGTTTGTGGGGAGCAGGATCCCAAATCCGCTCCCGGCGTTTTCCTGCCGGCCACAAACCCGACACCGCGCGCGAGGTGTCCCCTCCTGTCCCCGGTTTGTCCTCTCCTGTCCCCGGTTTGTCCTCTCCTGTCCCCGCTCTGCCCCCTCTTATCGAGGGCGTTGTCCCCGCTCTGTCCCCTCCTGCCAAGGGCGTTGTCCCCTCTCTGCCCCCTCTTATCGAGGGCGTTGTCCCCACTCTGTCCCCGCTCTGTCCCCTCTTATCGAGCGCACTGCCCCTGCTCTGTCCCCACTCTGTCCCCTCGTGCCGAGTGCGTTGTTCCCACTCTGTCCCCTCTTATCGAGTGCCTTATCCTCGCACTGTCCCTGCCCTTGTCCCCTCCTATCAAGCACCCTGTCCCCTCTCTATCCCCACTCTGTCCCCTCTTGCAGAGCACCTCGTCCCCCCTCTGTCCCCTCCTATCAAGCCCCTTGTCCCCGCTCTGTCCCTTCATATCAAGCCGCTTGTCCCCTCTGTGTCCCCTCCCGCCGGGCTCCTCGTCCCCTCTCCGAGCGCAGTCCCCGCCATGTCCCCACTCTGTCCCCGCTGTGTCCCCGCTGTGTCCCCGCTGTGTCCCTGCTCTGTCCCCGCTCTGTCCCTGCACTGTCCCCGCTCTGTCCCCGCTCTGTCCCCGCTCTATCCCCGCCGTGTCCCCACTCTGTCCCAGCTGTGTCCCCGCTCTGTCCCCGCTCTGTCCCCGCCATGTCCCCGCTCTATCCCCGCTCTGTCCCCGCTCTGTCCCCTCCCGCCGGGCTCCTCGTCCCCTCTCCGAGCGCTGTCCCCGCCGTGTCCCCGCAGGAGCAGCAGGCGCTGGTGTTCCAGATGATGCAGCAGATCCAGCAGAAGCGGGAGCTGCAGCGGCTGCAGATGTCGCAGGGCCCGTCGCAGCTGTCGGTGGGCGGGCTGCTGGCCGCCACCTCGGCGCCGCTGCACTCCAGCCCGGGCTCGCTGCTGACCTCGGCGGCGCCCAGCGGCCCGGCGCTGCTGGCCTCGCTGTCCCCGCAGCAGCTGAACCCCGGCGGGGCGCTGCTGGCCCCCCAGGCCACCCCCCCGCCCGTGCCCGGCCTGGGCCCGCAGCCCAACCCCTTCCTCGGCCTGCAGCCCGACGGCGGCAGCGGCAAAGGGACGGTGGGTACGGGCAGGGGGCCGCGCGGGGCGGGGACGGGACAGGGTGGGGACAGATGGGATAGTGTGGGGATAGTTCTGGAACAGCCCTGGGGACAGCATGGGGACAGCGCGGGGGGTACTGTGGGGATAGCGGGGGGACAGGGTGGGGACACTCCTGGGGACAGCCCTGGGGAGACACGGGGGGACAGTGGGGGGACAGGGTGGGGACACTCCTGGGGACAGCCCTGGGGAGACACGTGGGGACAGTGGGGGGACAGGGTGGGGACACTCCTGGGGACAGCCCTGGGGAGACACGTGGGGACAGTGGGGGGACAGTGTGGGGACACTCCTGGGGACAGCCCTGGGGAGACACGTGGGGACAGTGGGGGGACAGGGTGGGGACACTCCTGGGGACAGCCCTTGGGACAGCATGGGGACAGGGTGGGACACTGTGGGGATAGTGTAGGGGCAGCCCTGGGACAACCTGGGGACAGCCGGGGGACAGTCTGGGGACACTCCTGGGGACAGCCTGAGGATAGTCCTGGGGACAGCCTGGGGATAGTCCTGGGGACAGCTTGGGGTCAGCATGGGACAACCTAGCGATAGCCTGGGGAGATTCCTGGGGACAGTGTGGGGGCATGCCTGGGAGCAGCCCTGGGGACAGTGTGGGGACAGCTGGCCCAGGGGTTTGGGAGGGGTGGCAGCACGCAGCAGGGAGGGAGAGGTTTTGGCCTCTCTGTGAGCAGCACCAGTGTCCAGGGGTGACGTTTCCATCTCCCGCATCCCTCCCCTGTCCCTGTCCCCCCAATCCCTGTCCCCTCAATCTCTGTCCCCCCAATCGCCATCCCCTGATCCCCGTCCCCGTGTCCCCTCTGACCCGTCTGGGCCGTGTCCCCGTTTGTGTCTCCGCAGCCCCTGGGTGACAAGGGCACTCCCCTGGCGCAGGACAAGGGCTAAGAGCCCCCCCAGGCCCCCCGAGCCCGCAGCCTGACCCCTGTCCCGGGGATCCACCGGGGACCCACCGGGGATCCACCAGGGATCCCCCGTCCCCGTGGCCACCGCTGGAGCGTCCCAGGAGCAGCTTCGGGAGCCACAGCGGCTGTCACCGAGCCCCGGGACCACCAGGACCCCAGCTGGGGTCACCTGTCCCCTGCTCCGTGTGCCAGCAGGGGAATTCCAGCGGATCCCGCCGGCCTCGTGTCCCTGCCGGGAGCCCCCGAGGGACACCCCAGATCCTTGGGGGAGGACGTGGTGGCACCTGGCCGTGTCACAGGATGTGACACTGGATGTGGCACCGCTGGGGAAGGACGTGGTGGCACCTGGCAGTGTCCTGGGAGGCAGCACCAGGTGTGGCGTTGCTGGAGAAGGGACACGGTGGCACCTGGCGGTGTCCCAGGATGTGACCCTCGCATGTGGCAGTGGAAGTGCCCAAGGATGTGACCCTGGATGTGGCACCGCTGGGGAAGGACGTGGTGGCACCTGGAAGTGTCCCTGGATATGGCATTGCCAGGGAAGGGACGTGGTGGCACCTGGCAGTGTCCCAAGAGACAGCACTTGATGTGACCCTGGATGTGGCGCTGGAAGTGCCCGAGGATGTGACCCTGGATGTGTCACTGCTGGGGAAGGACGTGGTGGCACCTGGCGGTGTCCCTGGATGTGACCCTGGATGTGGCATTTCTGGAGAAGGACATGGTGGCACCTGGCAGTGTCCTGGGAGGCAGCACTTGATGTGGCCCTGGGATGTGGCACTGGAAGTGCCCAAGGATGTGTCACTGGATGTGGCACCGCCAGGGAAGGACATGGTGACACCTGGAAGTGTCCCTGGATATGCCATTGCCAGGGAAGGGACATGGTGGCACCTGGCGGTGTCCCAGGATGTGACCCTGGATGTGGCACCCCTGGGGAAGGACATGGTGACACCTGGCAGTGTCCCAAGAGCCAGCACTGGATGTGGCACCGCCAGGGGAGGACGTGGTGGCCGTGCCCGGGTGGGGACATCCGGAAGAATTCCCCAGCTGAGATTTCCCTGTTTTTCCCGCTGGGCTTTGCTCCAGCCTGGAAGGACACGACGGATGAGGATGGACAGAGGTGGGCAGGAGGTGGCACCACCTGGGGGGACATCGTTGTCACCTGTGCCAGCTGCCGGAGGGGCGGGGCTGTCCTTCCTTCCCTCCCGGAATTCCCAAAAATCGATGTCTCAGCTGGAAAGGCGGCCCCAGCCAGGATTGTCGAATGTCAGGAGGAGCTTTTGAACCTTGGAGTGGATCCCTGGGCCTGAGTTTGGGGATGGAGACGTTTGTGGGGAGCAGAATCCCAAATCCGCTCCCGGCGTTTTCCCGCCCGCCACAAACCATTCCCACAAAGCCGCGTCCTTCCACCGCTCCTGGGAAAGGGGATCTCCGAGGAATGGGACAGTGAGCTCCGTCCCGAGGCCGGGATGTCGGAGCTTCCATCGTTCTCCACCTTTGGAGCCTGATCCCAGCTTCAGCCTGGAATATCCACCGAGAATCGGCGTCCTCTGAGCTGGGATGGATGGATGGATGGATGGAGGGATGGATGGATGGATGGATGGAGGGATGGATGGAGGGATGGATGGATGGATGGATGGATGATGGATGGATGGATGGAGGGATGGATGGAGGGATGGATGGATGGATGGATGGATGGAGGGATGGATGGATGGAGGGAGGGATGGATGGAGGGAGGGATGGATGGATGGATGGATGGAGGGATGGATGGATGGAGGGATGGAGGGATGGATGGAGGGATGGAGGGATGGATGGATGGATGGATGGATGGATGATGGATGGATGGATGATGGATGGATGGATGGATGGATGGATGGATGGATGGATGGATGATGGATGGATGGATGGAGGGATGGATGGAGGGATGGATCCATGAATGGATGGATGGATGGATCCATGGATGGATGATAGATGGAATCCATGGATGGAGATCATGGATGGACGGACGGACGGAGGGATGGAAGGACAGCCAGCACAGCCCTGCGGAGGGAGCACCACCATCAGACACACCAATGCTCCTCCTTCCCTCATCCCTAGCTAAACCCGGAGCTCCTGGGGACGCTCCAGCTGACGGAAACTCCTTTGGGAGGGGCCCAGATCCCGAATTTCGGGACCTCGGTGCCGCCTCCGGCCCATCCCCACCGCCCTTCCTGCTTTGCACTATTCCCGTTACCCGCAGCGGGGCTGTGCTGCCAAAGCTCAGCCCAGGCAAAAACCCTCCCTTTTTAAAAAAAAAAAAAAATTAATTTAATTTTTTTTTTTCTAATTTTCACACCACAATGGTTGTCTAAAAAAAAAAAAAAAAAAATTTTAAAAACAGAACAAAACAAAAACAAACCCCAAACCCTCTTTCTGCTCCTCAGCCTGGAGCTCTGAACCGGGCAGAGCCTCTGGCTGCTCAGAGAAATATAAATTTATATTAAATATGGAACGGGATTTATCTCTGCAGGGGTTTGAACGAGCTTAGGAAGCTGTTGGGGCGTTTGGGATCCCCAGCTCCAGCACAATCCCCCTTCTTGCACTTTGAAAATTCCTTTGGATTTTTTCTCTTTTCTCCCCCTCCCCGGGCACGCCTGGAGGTGCCACCCCAAAATCCCAAAATCCCAAAATCCCAAATCCCCCCTGGCACGGGGTCCCCTGAGGAGCCTTGGGCTCAAACTGAATCCCGAATTTGGGGTAAAATGTGGAATTTTGGGGCTGTCCCCCCAGGTTTGGTGTGTTTTGGCCTCACCTGCCATCCCGCAGATCCTCGGGGTTTGGGATGGGCCAAATTCCAGATCCGGGCTCTGCCAGCTGGGTGTGGCCAGGAGTGGGGCTTTTGAAAATTTTATTTTATTTTATCATCATTTCGTTTCTTTTCATTGTTTCATTTCATTTCTATTTTATTTCATTTTTATTTCGTTTCATTTCCTTCTGTTTCATTTTATTTTATTCCATTTTTATTTTATTTTTTTAATTTTAATTTCTATTTTATTTCTTTTTATTATATTTTGTTTTATTTCATTTCATTTCACTTCATTTTTTCATTTTCATTTCATTTCTATTTTATTTCATTTATTTCGTTTCATTTCATTTCAATTTTATTTTATTTTTTCATTTCATTTCATTTCTATTTAATTTCATTTTCATTTCATTTTCATTTCCATTTTACTTTATTTTTATTAATTATTTTTAAATTTTTATTTTATTTTAATTTAATTTTTGGCTTTTTTAGCACAAATCCCAAATCCTTGCCTTGCTCCTGGATCCCAAATCCCTGTGGTGCCACCCACAACCTCCAACCCCATTTGCAACCCCCAAAACCCCAAAACTCTGCCCAAATTCTTCCCAAAATCCGACCCCGGGGGGATCCAGAAGGTTCGAGGGCTGGGAATGTTGGGAATGTTGGGAATCCTGCTGGGATCCATCCCCTGCACAGGGAATTGATCCCCCGGGACCCCCCAAATCCGTGTTGGGATCGCCCCAATTTGGGCTCAGGGAGAGGCGCTTCCAGAGGCTGGGAATGCTGGGAATGGCTCCTGCGGGAATGGCCGGGATCAGCCTTTGGGAGAGGACGGAAATTCGGGAGTTTGGGGATTTTTAGGTGGGATCAGAGGCTGGGCTGGGCAGAGCCCCCGGGCCCTGCTCGGGGATCCCCCTGGATTCTGGGAATTCCCAGGGTGGGATCCCTCTGGATTCTGGGAATCCATAAGTTGGATCCCTCTGGATTCCGGGAATTCCAGGAGTTAGATCCCTCTGGATTCCGGGAATTCTGGGATCTGGATCCCTCTGAATTCCAGGAATTCCAGGAGTTGGATCCCTCTGGCTCTCCGGGAATTCCGAGAGCTGGATCCCTCTGGATCTCTGGGAATTCTGGGATCCGGCTCTCGGGAAATTCCAGGCCCAGGGAAGGAGGAGATCACAGACACGAAGCACTTCCCCCTCTCCCCGTGTCCAAACCCTCGGGAATTGTCACCTCCGCCCCCCCCCCCCAAAATGTCCCCTGGGCTGAGCCGGGGGGGGGGGCGGGGGGGAGGGAGCTGGGAATCTCCAGCTGAATCCCTGCGGAAAAAAATAAAACCCCCAAAACCAAAAATTAACAAATAAACAAACATCCGAAAGGAAAAGGAAAAGGAAAAGGAAAAGGAAAAGGAAAAGGAAAAGGAAAAGGAAAAGGAAAAGGAAAAGGAAAAGGAAAAGGAAAAGGAAAAGGAAAAGGAAAAGGAAAAGATTATCCGTGTTTCGGTTGCACTGGGGTACGCTTATTTACCCGTTCTGATGCTCTTCTTTGGGATCGTTGCATGTGTCTCCTCTTATTTTTATTTTCATTTTCATTTTCATTTTTTATTTTTATTTTCGTTTTCGAAATCTGTGTTCGTTTTTTAGGGGGTTTTGTTGTTTGGTTTCGTCGGGTTTTTGTTGTGTTTTGGGTTTGTTTTATTTTTTTTTTTTTTAAATATTAAATGAAAAGAGGAAAAACAAACGTGTATATTTTTGGCAATCCAAGGGTAACGGAGCTAAGATATATTTTTTTTCACGCGGCTTGACGTGTCTTTATTATAATAAATGATATTAATATGAAACGCGAGGGGGGGGGTTTAATTAAGGTAAAGGGGGATTTAATAAAAATTTAAATGGGAATTCCCTGCCAGGTGCTGGGAATGTGGCAAAATCCCAAACCAGGGATGGTCCCGGGATGCAGGAGCGAGGTCCTGGAGGTGGGAATCAGTGGGAAAAGGAGGATTTTTTTCCCAAAAAAAAAACCCCCCAAATTACGGCCCTCATTAAATGCCAAAGCCCCTTGCTGTGTTTGTGAGCAGCTCCTGAATCCTCCTCTTTTCCAAGGATTTATTCCTTGGAATAAAATCCGGGTGCTGCCCCTGCTTTGGCCCCTTTCCTGCCCGAAATCCGGCCCGGCTGTTGGAAAAGCCGCTCCCACGCCGGGATTCTGGGAATTCCTGCTGGAAAAGCCGTTCCCACGCCGAGATTCCGGGAATTTCCAGCCGGGATTCCGGGAATTCTCACAGCAGCCGCCGGGCCGAGGCTGCGGACCCGGGGGGGCTCCGGGGGGAAACTGAGGGGGGGATGTGCTCCTGAGCCTGGTGTGCTGCCCGGGAATGGCACCGGGAGTGGGAATGGGAATGGGAATGGGCACCGGGAATGGGAATGGGAATGGGCACCGGGAATGGGAATGGGAATGGGCACCGGGAACGGGCACCGGGAATGGGAATGGGAATGGGCACCGGGAATGGGAATGGGAATGGGCACCGGGAACGGGCACCGGGATTGGGAATGGGCACCAGGATGGGGCACTGGGAGTGGGATTGGGCATTGGGAACGGGCACCGGGGCTGGGATGAGGCACTGGGATGGGGCACTGAGAATGGGAACCGGGACCGGGATTGGGAACAGGGACTGGGAACTAGGAACTGGGAACTGGGAACTGGGAACTGGGAACTGGGAACAGGGAACAGGGACTGGAACTGGGAACTGGGAACTGGGAACTGGGACTGGGAACTGGGAACTGGGAACTGGAACTGGAACTGGGAACTGGGACTGGAACTGGGAACAGGGTCTGGAACTGGGAACTGGGAACAGGCACTGGAACTGGGAACAGGGACTGGAAATGGGAACTGGGAACTGGGAACTGGGACTGGAACTGGGAACAGGGACTGGAACTGGGAACTGGGACTGGGACTGGAACTGGGAACAGGGTCTGGAACTGGGAACTGGGACTGGGAACTGGGAACTGGGAACTGGGAACTGGAACTGGGACTGGAACTGGGAACAGGGTCTGGAACTGGGAACTGGGAACAGGGACTGGGAACTGGGAACTGGGAACTGGGAACTGGGAACTGGGAACAGGGACTGGAACTGGGAACTGGGACTGGGAACTGGGACTGGGAACCAGGAATGGCACTGGGGAACTGACACCGGCACTGGGAACTGGGATTGGCATTGGGAACTGGGAATTGGGATTGGCACTGGGAACTGGGATTGGCACTGGGAACTGGGATTGGCACTGGGAACTGGGAATGACACTGGGAACTGGGAATGACACTGGGAACCGGGACTGGCACTGGGAACAGGTGCCAGGAGAGGGTGACACGAGCGGGTGACACGAGCGGGTGACGGGGGCGGCAGCGACACCGAGCACCGGAACCACGATCCCGGAACGGCAGCGGCACCGACCCCGGGGAGCACCGCCCCTCCCGCAGCTCCCCGGTACCGGCGGAACCGCCCCTCCCGGAGCTCCCCGGTACCGGCGGAACCGCCCCTCCCGGAGCCCCCCGGTACCGGCGGAACCGCCCCTCCCGGAGCTCCCCGGTACCGGCGGAACCGCCCCTCCCGGAGCTCCCCGGTACCGGCGGAACAGCCCCCCCCGTAGCGCCCCGGTACCGGCGGAACCGCCCCCCCCGCAGCTCCCCGGCCCCTCCCGGAGCTCCCCGGGCCCGCCCCGGCTCTTCCGGCGGCACCGGGAGGAGGAGGAGCCTCGCGGGGAAGGTCACCGGGAGCGGCACCGGGACCATGCTGCGGCCCGCCCCGGCACCGGCCGTGCTCACGGCGCTGATGAGGGCGGCCAGGGGCGGCCGCCGGGACCGGGAGCCCCCGGGGGGGCCGCGGGTGCCGTCGTTCTGCTCCGCGCCGCCCCCGCAGCCGGTGGTCGCCGCCAAGGAGCCGTTCCCGGTGGAGCTGAAGGCGGGCAAGAATTACAGCTGGTGCTCCTGCGGGCACAGCCAGCGACAGGTCGGGCCGGGGGGCTCCGGAGGGGGCGGGAGAACCGGGGGGTCCGGGAGAACCGGGGGATCCGGGAGAACCGGGGGATCCGGGAGGAGCGGGGGGTCCGGGAGAACCGGGGGATCCGGGAGAACCGGGGGGTCCGGGAGAACCGGGGGATCCGGGAGAACCGGGGGGATCCGGGAGAACCGGGGGATCCGGGAGAACCGGGGAGTCTGGGAGAAGCGGGGGGTCCGGGGGAACTGGGGGGTCCGGGAGAACCGGGGGGTCCGGGGGAACCGGGGGATCCGGGAGAACCGGGGGATCCGGGAGAACCGGGGGGATCCGGGAGAACCGGGGGATCCGGGAGAACCGGGGAGTCTGGGAGAAGCGGGGGGTCCGGGGGAACCGGGGGGTCCGGGAGAACCGGGGGGTCCGGGGGAACCGGGGGGATCCGGGAGAACCGGGGGGTCTGGGAGAACCGGGGGGTTCCGGGAGAACCGGGGGGATCCGGGAGAACCGGGGGGTCCGGGAGAACCGGGGGGTCCGGGAGAACCGGGGGGATCCAGGAGGAGCGGGGGGATCCGGGGGAACCGGGGGATCCGGGGGAACCGGGGTGTCCGGGGGAACCGGGGGGATCCGGGAGAACCGGGGAGATCCAGGAGGAGCGGGGGGATCCGAGAGAACCGGGGGATCCGGGGGAACCGGGGGATCCGGGAGAACCGGGGAGATCCAGGAGGAGCGGGGGGATCCGAGAGAACCGGGGGGTTCCGGGGGAACCGGGGGATCCGGGAGAACCGGGGAGATCCAGGAGGAGCGGGGGGATCCGAGAGAACCGGGGGATCCGGAGGAACCGGGGGATCCGGGAGAACCGCGGGAGTGCAGAGTTACAGGAGGCTCCGGGGGATTTGGGATTGGGGACCCCCGGGATGGGTCGGGGGGGTCCCGGTGGCTCCGGGGGGGGGGGACCCGCCACCCCCAAACTGGGCTGTGCGCGGTGCCGACGGGCCGGGGCAGCACCGACCTCCCCCCCACAATCCCGGGGCGGGATGTTTTGGGGCGGATTTGGGGTTTTCCCGCAATTCCCCAGGGGAGCGCGGAGGGGGTCGCGGTGACCTCGGGGGAACAACCGGGGCCCCCCAAAGGCGCGGCTGAGGCGGTCCCGGTTTCCCCGCAGCCCTGGTGTGACGGTGCGCACAAGCGGGCGGCCCCGGGGCTGGCCCCGGTGCGGTTCAGCCCGTCCCGGGACGGGCCCGCGCTGCTCTGCGCCTGCAAACGCACCCGGAGCCCCCCGTACTGCGACGGCTCCCACCGCGGGGACACGGTGCGGGCGGCGCCGGGGCCCCCCCGAGCCTGAGCGGCACCGGGGGCGCCGGGAGCTCCGGGAGCGCCGGGAGTGCCGGGAGCACCTGGAGTACCGGGAACACCGGGAACACCGGGAACACCGGGAACACCGGGAGTACCGGGAGCACCGGGAGTACCAGGAGCACCGGGAGCGCCGGGAACACCAGGAGCACCGGGAGTACCGGGAGTGCCTGGGGTACCAGGAACTCTGGGAACACCGGGAACTCCGGGAACACTGGAAACTCCAGGAGCACTGGGAATACCGGGAATATCAGGAGCACCAGGAGCTCCGGGGACACCGGGAGCACTGCGAACACAAGGAACTCCGGGAGCACTGGGAATACTGGGAATACCGGGATTCCTGTCCCCACCTGGCAGCGGGGACAGGAAAGATTCCAAACCCCAATGAAATCCTAATTCCGTTGTTGTGGGGTTTGGGATTCGCTTTCTGGTCCCAAATCAGCCGCTGTGGGTTTGGGGATGGAATATCTATGGGGTTTGGGATGGAACATCTGTGGGGTCTGGGATGGAACATCTGTGGGGTCTGGGATGGAACATCTGTGGGGTTTGGGATGGAACATCTGTGGGGTTTGGGATTGGACACCTTTGGGGTTTGGGATTCAGCACCTGTGGGGTTTGGGATGCGGCACTTGTGGGGTTTGGGATGGGGCTCCAAACCCCAATGAAATCCTAATTCCAGAGCACTGGGAGCCGCTGTGGGGTTTGGGATTTGCCTTCTGATCCCAAATCAGCCTCTGTGGGTTTGGGGATGGAATATCTGTGGGGTTTGGGATAGAACATCTGTGGGGTTTGGGATGGAACATCTGTGGGGTTTGGGATGGAACATCTGTGGGGTTTGGGATGGAACATCTGTGGGTTTGGGATTCAGCCTCTGCGGGGTTTGGGATGGGGCTCCAAACCCCAATGAAACCCTCATCCCAGAGCACTGGGAGCCGCCAGAGGAGCCGCTGTGGGGTTTGGGATTCACCTTTGGTCCCTTCCCTCCCGGCCGAAGGCGCTGAAATCCCAATTTTTGTTTTTACGTTTCCTTTTATTACAAACGCACCGTGAGGGCGGGAACGGGCAGGACACCAAAAACAAAACAAAACAAAAACCCAAAACAAAACAAAAACAAAAAGAAACCAAAAAAAAAAAAAAAACCCAAAAAACAAAAAACCAAAACTCGTCGGGAACATCCCAAACATTTGGGCGCTTCCCAAATTTCCCTGGAGCCGCCAGGACCTCGGGGGGAGAGAAAATAATTCCGGGGGGTGTGGGTGGGGGGTGGGAATTTGTGCTGCCACCACCAAAATACCCCCAAAACACCCCCCGAATTTACTGTGCTGAGTCTGTGCGAGGTTTAGCCCAAAAACCTGCAGGGAAAGCGAAGAAATTCCCCAAAATATTCCCGGGATGAGATCCAGGAACACCCTGGAATAAACACCCCCCAAAAAAGGCAGAAAAAATAGAAAATACAACCCAGCAGCAGAGCCTGAGGGGCGGATTTGGGGTTTTTTGGGGGATTTTTTTTTTGGTTTCTGTGCTTGGCTTTCACCTGTGCGGCTCCGGGAGCGGGGAGGGAGGAGGAGGAGGAGAGGGGAAAAAACCACTTTGGGAAAAACCGGGAATTTGGGAATGTGGATTCGGGGCAGGGGGACATGCAGCTTCCACCAGTCAAACCTCAAACCCCACCCGCCCCCCCAAAAAAAAACCAACCCCAAAACCAACAAAAAAACACCCCAAAATCGAACAAAAAACCCCCAAAACCAAACAAAAAAACCCCAAAACCAAACAAAAAACCCCAAAACCAACCAAAAAAAAATCCCAAAAACAGATTTAAAAACATCCCCCGCCATTTCTGGGTCTTCTTTGTGGTCTTGTTTTTTAAATTAGAAAATAAGTCCGTAGAAGTCTTCTCTGTCTCCCTATGTACACCCAGGTATTTATAGAGGTCTGCAAGGAAAAAGCTCCAGAGGGATCCCTGGATGGGGGGGGGGGGGGGGGTAGGAATTCCAGGAGGATTTTTAGGAATTCCAGGAGGATTTTTAGGAATCCCTGGAGGGTTTGTAGGAATCTCTGGAGGGTCTGCAGGATCCCAGGAGGATTTTTAGGAATCCCGGGAGGATTTTTTGGAGTCCCTGGAGGGGTTTTAGGAATCCCACGCGGATTTTTACGAGTCCCTGGAGGGTCTGTAGGAATCCCTGGGTGATTTTTAGGAATCCTTGGAGAGTCTGTACGATCCCCGGAGGATTTTTTTTGGAGTCTCAGGAGGATTTTCCGAGTCCCAGAAGGTTTTTCCAAGTCCCAGGAGGATTTTCCCGATTCCCAGGATGATTTCCCGAGCTCCAGGATGATTTTCCCGATTCCCAGGATGACTTTCCCGATTCCCAGGAGGATTTTCCCGATTCCCAGGAAGATTTCCCGAGCTCCAGGATGACTTTCCCGATTCCCAGGAGGATTTTCCCGATTCCCAGGATGATTTCCCGATCTCCAGGATGATTTTCCCGATTCCCAGGATGACTTTCCCGATTCCCAGGAGGATTTTCCCGATTCCCAGGAAGATTTCCCGAGCTCCAGGATGATTTTCCCGATTCCCAGGAAGATTTCCCGAGCTCCAGGATGATTTTCCCGATTCCCAGGAGGATTTTCCCGAGTCCCCGGAGGTTTTTAGCTCAGGGCCGAGCCCGCGCTGCCGTTCAGGGCGGTTTTGCGGCCGCGGGCGGGTGGCAGCGGGTGACAAGTGGGTGACATCGGGTGACAAGTGGGTGACATCTGGTGACAGTTCGAGGCTGCCCCGTTGAGGGCGGGCCCGGGGGGCGGTGCCAGCCCGGGGGGCGATGCCAGCCCGGGGCTCTGCGCTTTGTCGCTGCCGGAGTCGCACTCGGAGGCGCCGCTGGTGTTGGTGGCCTCGGGGGACAGCGCCGGGCACAGCCGGAGCCGCTTGCACGAGGGCTGGACGCGGTACTTGAGCGCCAGGGGACCGCTCTGGGGACACGGGACACGGCTGGCACCGCAGCGGGGACACCGCGGGGACGGCGGGAGTGCCGCCACCACCGCGGGGACAGTGACACTGCCATCACCACCGCGGGGACAGTGACACTGCCATCACCACCGCGGGGACACCGACAGTGCCGCCACCACCGCGGGGACTCCGCGGGGACAGTGACACTGCCACCACCACCGCGGGAACAGTGACACTGCCACCACCACCGCGGGGACACCGCGGGGACAGTGACACTGCCATCACCACCGCGGGGACACCGCGGGGACAGTGACACAGCCACCACCACCGCGGGGACACCGCGGGGACAGTGACACTGCCATCACCACCGCGGGGACACCGCGGGGACAGTGACACTGCCATCACCACCGCGGGAACAGTGACACTGCCACCACCGCGGGGACACCGCGGGGACAGTGACACTGCCATCACCACCGCGGGGACACCGCGGGGACAGTGACACTGCCATCACCACCGCGGGGACACCGACAGTGTCGCCACCACCGCGGGGACACCGCGGGGACACCGCGGGGACACCGCGGGGACAGTGACACTGCCATCACCACCGCGGGGACACCGACAGTGCCGCCACCACCGCGGGGACACCGCGGGGACAGTGACACTGCCACCACCACCGCGGGAACAGTGACACTGCCACCACCACCGCGGGGACACCGCGGGGACAGTGACACTGCCACCACCACCGCGCGAACAGTGACACTGCCACCACCGCGGGGACAGTGACACTGCCACCACCACCGCGGGGACACCGACAGTGCCGCCACCGCCGCGGGGACACCGCGGGGACAGTGACACTGCCACCACCGCGGGGACAGTGACACTGCCACCACCGCGGGGACAGTGACACTGCCACCACCACCGCGGGGACATCGCAGGGACACGGGCACTGCCACCACCGCGGGGACACCGCGGGGACGCCGGGAGTGCCACCACCACGGCGGGGACAGTGACACTGACACCGCCCCGGGGACACGGGCACTGCCGCCACGCCCTCCCCGCCACCGGCGATCCCGAAAATCCCACCCGGAGGAAAATCCCCCCGCTCCGGGATTTATTGTGGGAAAGGCTCCCCCGGGAATTATCTTCCCCGGTTTTTCCGGAATTACTTCCCCTGGTTTTTCCCCCAGGAATTATTTTCCCTGATTTTTTCCCCAGGAATTATTTTCCCTGGCTTTTCCCTCCAGGACGGATTTTCCCACTTTTCCCCAGGACAGATTTCCCCCTTTTTTCCCCCAAAGGACAGATGTTCCCACTTTTCCCAGTATAGATATTCCCAATTTCCCCAGGACAGATTTTCCCAGTTTATCCCAGGACAGATTCCCCCCCCCCCCTTTTTTTTTCCCCTAGAACAGATTTTCCCACTTTTCCCAGCACAGATATTCCCAGTTTCCCCAGTACAGATTATCCCAGTACAGATATTCCCAGATTTAACCCCTAAAGGGCAGATTTTCTCAGTATTCCCAGGACAGATATTCCCAGTTTCCCCAGTACAGATTTTCCCAGTGTTATCCCCCAAATGACAGATTTTTTTCCCCAGTATTCCCAGCATAGATATTCCCAGTTTCCCCAGGACTGGTTTCTCCAGGACCGATTTTCCCAGCTTTTTCCCTAGAAGAGATTTTCCCACTTTTCCCAGCACACATATTCCCAGTTTCCCCAGGACAGATTTTCCCAGTACAGGTATTCCCGGTTTTATCCCCCAAAGGACAGATTTTCCCAGGATTCCCAGCACAGATATTCCCGGATTTCCCCTTTGCCCAGGATCCTCACCCTCCTCCAGGGGTAGATGTAGGCGATGTCCATCAGGGTGTAATATTCCTTCAGGGGCTCGTCCTCGTACAGCACCTCCACCTGGAACGGGGAAAGGACGGATCCAATCCAGGGAAAAAGATGGATCCAAATCCAGGGAAAAGATGGATCCAAATCCAGGGAAAGGATGGATCCAAATCCAGGGAAAGGATGGATCCAGCCACGGGAAAAGGACAGATCCAGCCCCCGGGACAGGACGGCGGGTCAGGGATATTTGGGACAAGCGGGATCAGCCGTGGATGTGACACGGGACGGCCACAGCGGCCCCTCCGGGCTGAGCAGAGCACAGCAGAACCCGGGCAGTGTCCCCCGAGCATTCCTGAACGCTCCCAAACATTCCTGAGCATTCCCAAACATTCCTGAGCATTCCTGAACATTCCTGAGCACTCCCGAGCATTCCCGAGCATTCCTGAACATTCCCAAACACTCCCAAACATTCCTGAGCATTCCCAAACATTCCTGAGTACTCCCGAGCATTCCCAAGCATTCCCGAGCATTCCTGAACATTCCCAAACACTCCCAAACATTCCTGAGCATTCCCAAACATTCCTGAGCACTCCCGAGCACTCCCAAGCATTCCTGAGCATTCCTGAACATTCCCAAACACTCTCAAACATTCCTGAGCATTCCTGAGCATTCCTGGGCATTCCTGGGCATTCCCAAACATCCCCAAACACTCCCAAACATTCCTGAGTACTCCCGAGCATTCCCGAGCATTCCCAAGCATTCCTGAACATTCCCAAATATTCCCGAGCATTCCTGAGCATTCCCAAACATCCCCAAACACTTTCAAACATTCCTGAGCATTCCTAAACATTCCTGAGCACTCCCGAGCACTCCCAAGCATTCCTGAGCATTCCTGAACATTCCCAAACACTCTCAAACATTCCTGAGCATTCCCAAACATTCCTGAGCATTTCTGAGCATTCCCAAACATCCCCAAACACTCCCAAACATTCCTGAGTACTCCCGAGCATTCCCGAGCATTCCCAAGCATTCCTGAACATTCCCAAATATTCCCGAGCATTCCTGAGCATTCCCAAACATCCCCAAACACTTTCAAACATTCCTGAGCATTCCTAAACATTCCTGAGCACTCCCGAGCACTCCCAAGCATTCCTGAGCATTCCTGAACATTCCCAAACACTCTCAAACATTCCTGAGCATTCCCAAACATCCCCAAACACTCCCAAACGTTCCTGAGTACTCCCGAGCATTCCCGAGCATTCCTGAACATTCCCGAGCATTCCCAAACATCCCCAAACACTCTCAAACATTCCTGAGCATTCCCAAACATTCCTGAGGACTCCCGAGCATTCCCGAGCATTCCTGAACATTCCCAAACATTCCCGAGCATTCCTGAGCATTCCCAAACATCCCCAAACACTCCCAAACGTTCCTGAGCATTCTCAAGCATTCCAAGAATTCCTGCGCATTCTGAATTGTTCCCAGCCATTCCCAAGCGTTCCTGACCATTCCCAAACATCCCCAAACACTCCTGACCATTCCCGACCATTCCCAACCACTGCCGACCATTGCTGACCGTTCCCAATAATTCCCAGATATTCCCAAACATTCCCGAGCATTCCCAACATCCCCCCAGATCCCCTCACCCGGTACTTGCTGGGCACGTCCATTTTGTTGCGCAGGAACTTGGCCAGGTGCAGCACGGTCATGGCGGCCGGGCAGCGCAGGAACCGCAGCCCCGGGGCCTGACGGACGGAACGGGGCTTTGGGGTTTGGGGGTGCCGGGTTTGGGGTTTGCGGTGTTCGGGGTTTGGGGTTTGGGGGTGCCGGGTTTGGGGTTTGGGGTGTTCAGGGTTTGGGGTTTGGGGGTGCCGGGTTTGGGGTTTGGGGTGTTCGGGGTTTGGGGTTTGGGGATGCCGGGTTTGGGGTTTGCGGTGTTCGGGGTGTTTGGGGTTTGGGGTTCGGGGTGTTCAGAGTTTGGGGTTTGGGGTGTTCGGGGTTTGGGGTTTGGGGGGTGCCGGATTTGGGGTTTGGGGTGTTCGGGATTTGGGGTGCCGGGTTTGGGGTTTGGGGTGTTCGGGGTTTGGGGGTTATGGTGTCCCGGGTTTGGGGTGTTCAGGGTTTGGAGTTTGGGATGCTTGGAGTTTGAGGTTTGGGGTGCTTGGAGTTTGGGGTTTGGGGGGTGCCGGGTTTGGGGTTTGGGGTGTTCAGAGTTTGGGGTTTGGGGTGTTCAGGGTTTGGGGTTTGGGGTGTTCGGGGTTTGGGGTTTGGGGGTGCCGGGTTTGGGGTTTGGGGTGTTCGGGGTTTGGGGTTTGGGGGGTGCCGGGTTTGGGGTTTGGGGTGTTCGGGGTTTGGGGTTTGGGGGTGCCGGGTTTGGGGTTTGGGGTGTTCGGGGTTTGGGGTTTGGGGTGTTCGGGGTTTGGGGGTGCCGGGTTTGGGGTTTGGGGTGTTCGGGGTTTGGGGTTTGGGGGGTCCTGGGTTTGGGGTGTTCGGGGTTTGGGGGGTCCTGGGTTTGGGGTGTTCGGGGTTTGGGGTTTGGGGGGTGCCGGGTTTGGGGTTTGCGGTGTTCGGGGTGTTTGGGGTTTGGGGTTCGGGGTGTTCAGAGTTTGGGGTTTGGGGTGTTCGGGGTTTGGGGTTTGGGGGGTGCCGGATTTGGGGTTTGGGGTGTTCGGGGTTTGGGGTGCCGGGTTTGGGGTTTGGGGTGTTCGGGGTTTGGGGGTTATGGTGTCCCGGGTTTGGGGTGTTCAGGGTTTGGAGTTTGGGATGCTTGGAGTTTGAGGTTTGGGGTGCTTGGAGTTTGGGGTTTGGGGGGTGCCGGGTTTGGGGTTTGGGGTGTTCGGGGTTTGGGGTTTGGGGGGTCCTGGGTTTGGGGTGTTCAGGGTTTGGGGTGTCCCAGGTTTGGGGTTTGGGGTGTTCAGGGTTTGGGGTGTCCCAGGTTTGGGGTTTAGGGTGTCCCGGGTTTGGGGTGTTCGGGGTTTGGGGTGCTTGGAGTTTGGGGTTTGGGGTGTTCCGGGTTTGGGGTGTGGGGTTTGGAGTGTCACAAGTTTGGGGTGTCCTGGGTTTGGGTTGTCCAGGGTTTGGGGTGTTCTGGGATTTGGGGTGTCCCAGGATTTAGGGAGTCCCGGGTTTAGGGTGTCCCGGGTTTGGGGTGTTCAGGGTGTTCTGGGGTTTGTGGTGTTTGGGGTTTGGGATTCCAAGTTTTGGGGAGTCCCAGGTTTGGGATGTCCCACATATGGGGAGTCCTGGGTTTAGCGTGTCCCAGGTTTAGGGTGTCCCGGTTTTTGGGGTGTCCCCTGTGCCCCCCAGGGCAGCTGGGCACCGAGGGCTCTGTGCCACCCCGGTGCCACCCCGGTGCCACCCCACACTCACCTTGTCCTTGTCCATGTCCCCGTTCTCCAGGGCCCCTTTCGGCTCCTCCCTGGGGGGACACGGGACGGGGATTGGGGACGGGAACGGGGAGAGGGAACCCCGGGGAGGGGGGACAAGGGGGACATCCAGGGCTGCACCCCGCACATCCACGGACATTCCCGGGCTCGGGATCCCTCTGGATCCCCCTGGATCCCTCTGGATCTCTCTGGAATCTTCTGGGCCCCTCTGGAATCCTCTGCAATTCCCGCAGCCCCGGGCAATTCCCGTAGCCCCGGGCGGTACCGGGAGCCCCGGGCGGTTCTCACAGCCCCGGGCGGTTCCCGCAGCCCCGGGCGGTTCCCGCAGCCCCGGGCGGTTCCCGCAGCCCCCGGGCGGTACCGGGAGCCCCGGGCGGTTCCCGCAGCCCCGGGCGGTTCCCGCAGCCCCGGGCGGTACCGGGAGCCCCGGGCGGTTCCCGCAGCTCCCGGGCGGTACCGGGAGCCCCGGGCGGTACCGGGAGCCCCGGGCGGTTCCCGCAGCCCCGGGCGGTACCGGGAGCCCCGGGCGGTTCCCGCAGCCCCGGGCGGTTCCCGCAGCCCCGGGCGGTACCGGGAGCCCCGGGCGGTTCCCGCAGCCCCGGGCGGTACCGGGAGCCCCGGGCGGTTCCCGCAGCCCCGGGCGGTTCCCGCAGCCCCGGGCGGTTCCCGCAGCCCCGGGCGGTACCGGGAGCCCCGGGCGGTTCCCGCAGCCCCGGGCGGTTCCCGCAGCCCCCGGGCGGTACCGGGAGCCCCGGGCGGTTCCCGCAGCCCCGGGCGGTTCCCGCAGCCCCCGGGCGGTACCGGGAGCCCCGGGCGGTACCGGGAGCCGCGGCCAGTTCCTGCAGCCCCCGGGCGGTACCGGGAGCCCCGGGCCGTCCCCCCCGGCCCGCCGTACCCGCAGTCCCGGTGGAACTCGATGGACAGACTGACGATCTCGTCCTCGGGCACCGAGCCCTGGTCCCGCTCCGGCACCTCCCCGCGCTCCTCCTGCGAGCCCAGCGCAGCTGCGGGACAGCGACAGCGACAGACAGGGCTCAGGGGACAGCGGGGGACGGGCCCGGGCTGCCACACCGGGACACCGGGACACCGGGACACCGGGACACCGGGACAATGTGACATGTGACACTCACCCTCGGCCACCGGGTACGCGGCGTAGAAGTCGCGCCTCCTCTTCATCTCATCTGCGGGGACAGGGACAGGGACAAGGATGAGGACAGGGATGGGGACAGGGACAGGGATAGGGACGGGGACAGAGTTGGGGACAGGGACAGGGAAGGGGATGTAAGTGGGGGCAGCGCCACGGCCAGGGGGTGACAGCAAGGGGACACAGGGGGACACCTCGGAATACCCAGGGATTTCCCAGGGGAGCTCCAGCAGCAGCGACTCCATAAATCCCACTTCCATAAATCCCAGTTCCATAAATCCTGATTCCATAAATTCCGATTCCATAAATCCCGGCGTGGCGGCCGATCCAGAGGTTTTATGGGTTCCCAAATCCCTCACTTTTCCCCCATCCCGAGGCCCTCGGAGCAAACCCACGGCTCCTGCTCCCGGATTGTCCCAAAATTTGGGATGGGCCCATGTGTCCTCCTGTTCCCGTGGGAATGGGAAATCCCGGGAAGGATGGGATTCCCCAAATCCCCAAATCCCCGAATTCCCAAATTCCTGAATTCCCAAATTCCCAATTTCCCGCCATCCTTGGCTGCACCTTTGAACAGCCCCGGGACCAGCTTGTAGACGATGTCCTGGAGGGTTTTGTCCGACCTGGAGGGGGGAAAAATGGGAAAAGTGGGAGAAATCAGCGGGATTCGGGAGCACCACGTGGCCTCTGCTTCCCCCTGCCCCTTCTGGAAAATTCCCATTTCCTCATCCCAAACCCCAAATCCCCAATTCCCCATCCCAAATCCCCCAACCCCCAAAACCCCAGTTTCCCATCCCAAAACTCTAAATTCCCAATTCCCCATCCCAAAAACCCCAAGTCTCCAATCTCCCAAATCCCCAGGTTTTTCCCATTTTTTCCCATTTTTTTCCCATTTCTTATCTTCCCCCCCCCCCCTTTTTTTACCTTTTTTCCCCAGTTTTCCTGATTTTTTTTTCCTGGTTTTTCACAGTTTTTCCCACATTTTTCCCCACATTGGGACCACGTGGAGATGCCACCACCCCCCGGGCTCGGCTCCATCCCCGCAGGCAGAGCCGGGAATTCCGGAGGAGCCGTGGGAGTGTAAATATTTCACATGGAGCCCGAAAAAATGGGGGAAAAAAGGGAAAAAAAGGTGGGAAAAGTGTTACTACAGAAACAGGGAAAAAACCCGGCATGGAAACGCACCGGGCACGGATCGGAGCGGGCGTGGTTTCCATGGAAACCAATTCCACAGCTGGGATGGATTGAGATGGAGCCGGGCATGGCCACCGTGTCACCTGGGGGGAGCTGGCAGGGCCACCAGGGCCACCAGTGGGACACGGGATGGATCCATGGATGGAGGGATGGAGGGATGGATGGAGGGATGGATGGATGGATGGATGGATGGAGGGAGGGAGGGAGGGAGGGAGGGATGGATGGAGGGATGGAGGGATGGAGGGATGGAGGGATGGAGGGATGGAGGGATGGAGGGATGGATGGATGGAGGGATGGATGGATGGATGGATGGAGGGAGGG
Source organism: Chamaea fasciata (assembly GCF_029207755.1). Taxonomy (NCBI): domain Eukaryota; kingdom Metazoa; phylum Chordata; class Aves; order Passeriformes; family Sylviidae; genus Chamaea; species Chamaea fasciata. The sequence goes on along the minus strand of NW_027094112.1, from coordinate 4,474,003 downwards.
ATGGATGGAGGGATGGATGGATGGAGGGAGGGAGGGAGGGATGGATGGATGGAGGGATGGATGGAGGGATGGATGGATGGAGGGAGGGAGGGAGGGATGGATGGATGGAGGGATGGATGGATGGATAGATGGATGGAGGGATGGATGGATGGAGGGATGGATGGATGGAGGGATGGAGGGATGGATGGATGGAGGGATGGATGGATGGAGGGATGGATGGATGGAGGGATGGATGGATGGAGGGATGGATGGATGGGTGGATGGATGGATGGAGGGATGGATGGATGGATGGATGGATGGATGGATGGATGGATGGAGGGATGGATGGACCTCAAGCCCCAGAAGCCCCCTGTGCCCCTCGAGCCCCTGGAGCTCCTCTAACTCCCTGATTCTCCGAGATCCCAATTCCCCTGAGCCCCTCGATCCCACAATTCCCGCCATCCCCCCAAGTCCCTTGAGCCCCCCGAGCCCCCCGAGCGCCCGTGCTGACCTGACGCTGAGCAGGGGCCGTGTTTTGTGCACCTGCGCGTCGCACATGGGGCAGTACTTGTTGGTCTCCAGGTAACGGACGATGCAGGTTTTACAGACTGTGGGGACAGGGGGACCCTCCGTGACGGGGGGGACAGAGGGGACAGAGCCTCGGGGACCCCCACACCAGTGTGGGGACCCCCCTAGACCAGCCTGGGGACCCTCAACACCAGCCTGGAGACCAGAACCCTGCCCACTGCACTGCCCACAGCCCCACAGGGCGGCCCGGGGCGGGCACTGCGGGGTTCCGGGGCACTCAGGGGACATTTGGGGACATTTGGGGCCCCTCGGGGACACTCACAGGAGTGCAGGCACTCCACGATGGTGGTGGCGTCGATGAAGTAGCCGCCGCACAGGGCGCACATCAGGTGCGGGTTGAGCTCCGTGATCTTGATCCGGGTGGTCCGGGGCATCTTGGAGAGCCCCGGGGCGGCCCCGTCCTGCGGGAGCCCCCCAGGAACCCCTGAGGGACACCGAGGGACCTGCAGGAGCCACCGCAGGGGACAGGGACACGCGTCACCTGACACCCACCGCAAAGACAGGGACACCGAGGGACCTGCAGGAGCCACTGCAGGGGACAGGGACACGCGTCACCTGACACCCACCGCAGGGACAGGGACACCGAGGGACCTGCAGGAGCCACCGCAGGGGACAGGGACACGTGTCACCTGACACCCACCGCAAAGACAGGGACACCGAGGGACCTGCAGGAGCCACCGCAGGGGACAGGGGTCACCTGTCACCCACCGCAGGGTCCTGCCTGGGGGTCACCGCCTTCGGCCGCCCCGGTACCGGCACCGCCCCGGTACTGACACCGCCCCGGTACCGGGGGAGCCGCCGGGGACCGGGAGGGCCGCGGGTTTGTCGTTTCTGTGGCAACTGCGACACTGGGACAGCGGCCCGAATATTGTCACAGCCAGGGGACAGGGGACAGGGACAGGGGACAGGGGACAGGGGACAGGGACGGGGACAGGGGACAGGGGACAGGGACGGGGACAGGGGACGCCGGGATCACGGAGATGAGCAGGGCACGGTGGCAGGGTCGGGGCAGCGGCGGTGACACCGCACAGCCCGTGGGGACACTCGTGTGACACGCAGGGACACGCAGGGACACCCATGTGACACACAGGGACACACGTGTGACACACAGGGACATGCAGAGACACACAGGGACACCCGTGTGACACCCAGGGACACACATGGGCTGCAGTACACACACACACACACACAGGGACACCTGCACCAGGGATGGGGCCACCACCGGGACTGGGATGGGGACACCGCAGGGATGGGGACACCACAGGGATGGGGACCTTGGGGACACCCCTGTGCCAAGGGGGGCCCAGCAGCACCCCAAGGGGAGCCCCAGACCCCCCAAACCCTCCCCAGCCCCAGGTGGCGGGTGCGGGGGGGTCCTGCCAGCCCCCTCCCCACGCCCGGGGCTCCTCACCGCCCTGTCCCCGTGTCCCCCCGCAGGGCACCGGAGCGGCGGGAGCCACGGCCGCGTTTTGGGGGCGATTCCGGCGTTTTCGGGGCCGGCAGCCGCCAAAGGCGGCCCCGGGGCTCGGCGGGAGGGGGGAGCCCGAGGCACCGGCGCAAACCGGTTCTGATAAACCGGGCGGGAAGGGCCGCGATTTCCTCTGCCGGGGGAACGGAGGGACAAAACCCCGGCACCCCCCCGGGACCCTCGGGAGGGACTTTGGGGCTCTGTTGTCTCCGTGGGCGGTGGCCCGGCTGTCCCCGGAGCCCCCCGGAGCCCCCCGGGCCGGGAAGGGCGTTTCAAAGTCACCGGGAACTCGGGCCCCTCCCCGCGGGACACCCGGGACGGCTCCACGGGGCCCCGGAGAACCGGGAACGCGAGGGGAAAAGCCCCGGAGAACCGGGAACGGCCCCGGAGAACCGGGAACGCGAGGGGAAAAGCCCCGGAGAACCGGGAACGCGAGGGGAAAAGCCCCGGAGAACCGGGAACGGCCCCGGAGAACCGGGAACGGGAGGGGAAAAGCCCCGGAGAACCGGGAACGGCCCCGGAGAACCGGGAACGCGAGGGGACACCCCGGAGCGCTCCCGGGACCCCCGGGACCACCCCACCCCCCCCGCCGGTCCCGGTGTGCGGCACCGGAGCTGCGGAGGGGCCCGGCGGGCTGGGGGAGGGAGCCCCGCTGGACACGAGTGACCACAAACGTGCGGGGACAAGGACACGAGCACACACGGCCACGGATGGGATGGGAGCGCGGGGGGTGACACACGGGGGACACGGACACCGGGGGGGACACGGACACCGGGGGGGACACGGACAGCGGGGGGGACACGGACAGCGGGGGGGACACGGACACGGAAGGGGACACGGGGTGAGCAGTGACACACGGAGGACAGGGACACGGGGGGACATGGACAGCGGGGGGGACCCGAGGGGGGGACACGGACACGGTGAGGGGGGGACCGAGCACGAGATGGCCACTGACACCCGGGGGACACGGCCACGGGGGGGGACACGGCCACGGGGGGGTCACTGACACCCGGGGGGGACACGAACACCGGGGTGGGACACCGAGGGGACACGGCCACGGGGGGGGTCACTGACATCCGGGGGGGACACAGACACCGGGGGAGGACACCGAGGGGACACGGCCACGGGGGGGGTCACTGACACCCGGGGGGGACACGAACACCGGGGTGGGACACGGAGGGGACACGGCCACGGGGGGGTCACTGACACCCGGGGGGGACACAGACACCGGGGTGGGACACCGAGGGGACACGGCCACGGGGGGGTCACTGACACCCGGGGGGGACACAGACACCGGGGGTGACACCGAGGGGACACGGCCACGGGGGGGTCACTGACACCCGGGGGGGACACAGACACCGGGGGTGACACCGAGGGGACACGGCCACGGGGGGGGTCACTGACACCCGGGGGGGACACGAACACCGGGGTGGGACACGGAGGGGACACGGCCACGGGGGGGTCACTGACACCCGGGGGGGACACAGACACCGGGGGAGGACACCGAGGGGACACGGCCACGGGGGGGGTCACTGACACCCGGGGGGGACACAGACACCGGGGGAGGACACCGAGGGGACACGGCCACGCGTGACCCCGCGCTGTCTGTGGCGGGGGGGATGAGTGACCCGGTCGCGGCCCCCCCGGCAGCTCCCGCCGCGGCGGCACCGGGGGTGTGGCGGTCCCGGTGGCCCCGGGGCGTCCCCTTTGTGCTCGGGGCCGGCTGTCAGCGCGGCCCGGCCCCTCCGCCCGCCCCGGGGGGGTCCCGCCGCCCCCACCCCCGGCCCCGCTGCGGTGCGGGATCCCCCCGGGGCTCTCGGGGCTCCCCGGTGTGACCGGGGGGGGTCCCGGGGCACAAAGCCGGGGGGGGGCGGCGGCCATCGGCCATTTTGGGGGCGGGGGGGGGCGGCGGGGCCCGGGCCGGGGGGGGACACCGGGACCGCGTCCCTACCTGGTGGCGGCGGCCCCGCGGCCGCCCCTCCGCTGCCGCCGCTCCCGCGGCTCGGCTCGGCTCGGCTCGGCTCGGCTCGGGCGGCGCTGCGGCCGCGGCCCTTTTTTTTTTTTATTATTATTATTTTTTAATTATTTTTTTTCCTCCCTTCTCTCTCGCTCTTTTTTTTTTTTTCTCCCTTCCTCTTTTTTTTTTTCTCCTTCCTCCCCCCCTCCTTTAATTTTTTCCTTTTTTTTTTTTATTTTTTTTTAAATTTTTTTTTTTATTATTATTTTTTTTCCCACCTCCAGCCGCCGCCAGGCCCCGCCCGCCTCACGTGACCTCATTCCTTTGGGGGGCTGCGGAGGAAGGGGAAGGGACGAGGGGCCGAAATTGGGGACCCCCCTTCCTTTTGGAACCCCCCGGAGCTCGCAGAGACCCCCCCCCGCGGGGGAGAATCAGGGCGCCCCAAAAAACCGCTGGAATGGCCCCAAAAACCCACGGAATCTCCGGGCCCCGTGTTTCGTGACCCCTTTTGGTCCCCAAATTGTGACCCGGGACAAGCGGGACCCGCCGCGGGACCCTCGGTGCTCGGCAGGAGAGGAGGGGGAAGGAAAGGGAGGGGAGGGGGGGAAAAAAAAAAAAAAAAGAAGGAAAAAAAATTAGAGGGAATTTCAAGAGGGAAAAATGGAAAATTGGAAGCGAGGGGGAAGAAAAAAATAGGGAAAAAAATAAGGGGGAAATGAGAGAAAGAAAAGGTAAAAGGGAAATGACATGGGGGAAGAGAGGGGAAAAAGACAAGAAAAATGGAAATTAGAGAAAAGGAAAAAAATGGAAAAGAAGGGGGGAAAGAAGAAAAGCAGAGAAATTAGAAAAAAGGGGGGAAATGGACAAGAAGGGGGGGAGAGGAAGGTGAAAAAAACAAGGAAAATAAAGGGAAAATCGGGAAAAAGGGAAAATAGGAAAATCGGGGGAGGAGGAGGAAGGAAAAAAGGGAAGGTAAAAAAAATAGAGGGAAATTAGAGAAAGGGAAAGATGGAAAACGACGGGGGGAAGGAAGAAAAACAGGGAAATTACAGCAAAAATTAAAAAAGGGAAAAGGAAGAAAAAAGAACAGGAGAAAACAAAAGGAAAAAAAAGGGGGGGGGGAAGAACAGGAATAAGGAAAAAAAAAAAGGCAGGAAAAGAGAAAAAAAATAAAAGCGGGGAAAGGGGCGGGAAGGAGGAAGAGGAGCGGGAGGCGCCGGGATTACCGGGGAGAGAACCGGGATTACCGGGGAGAGAACCGGGATTACCGGGGAGAGAACCGGGATTACCGGGGCTCGGCCGCGCTCCCGCCCCGCAGCTCCCGGTGTCCCGGGCCCGGGGGTCCCGGTGGGCCGCTGTCCGTGCCGCCGCCTCGGTTCCCGGTTCGGCGGGGCCGGGGCCGGTCTCAGTGCTCCGGTCCCGGTGTCCCGTGTCCCTGTGCTCGGGGCCGCTGGCCGGTGTCCCGTTCCCGGTGCCTGGAGCCGGTGTCCCTGTGCCCAGTGGTTCCGGTGCCAGTGTCCCCTTCCCGGTGCCCCATTCCCGGTGTCCTTTTCCCGAGATCCCATTCCCGGTTTCCCATTCCCGTTCCCGGTGTCCGATTCCCGGTTTCCCCATTCCCGGTGTTCCCATTGCCGGTGTTCCCGTTCCCAGTCTCCCGTTCCCGGTTTCCCATTCCCGGTGTTCCCGGTGTTCCTGCTGTTCCCGGTATTCTCGGTGTTCCGGTTTTCCCATTCCTGGTATTCCCATTCCCGGTGTTCCCGGTTTTCCCATTCCCGATGTTCCCATTCCCGGTTCCCCATTCCCGGTATTCCCGGTTTTCCCATTCCCGGTGTTCCCGGTATTCCCGGTATTCTCGGTGTTCCTGGTATTCCCGGTGTTCCCGGTATTCCCAGTGTTCCCGTTTCCCCATTCCCGGTGTTCCCGGTGTTCCCGGTGTTCCCGTTTCCCCATTCCCGGTGTTCCCGGGATTCCCGATGTTCCGGTTATCGCATTCCCGGTTTTCCTATTCCCTGTATTCCCGGTGTTCCCGGTGTTCCCAGTGTTCCCTGTATATCCGGTGTTCCCGGTGTTCCCGGTATTCCCGGTATTCTCGGTGTTCCTGGTATTCCCGGTGTTCCCGGTATTCCCAGTGTTCCCGTTTCCCCATTCCCGGTGTTCCCGGTGTTCCCGGTGTTCCCGTTTCCCCATTCCCGGTGTTCCCGGGATTCCCGATGTTCCGGTTATCGCATTCCCGGTTTTCCTATTCCCTGTATTCCCGGTGTTCCCGGTGTTCCCAGTGTTCCCTGTATATCCGGTGTTCCCGGTGTTCCCGGTATTCCCGGTATTCCCGGTCTTCCCGGTGTTCCCGGTGTTCCCGGGCCGAGTGCCTTGAGCGCGGGCCGCTGGCAGCGCGGTCTCTGTGGCGCAATCGGTTAGCGCGTTCGGCTGTTAACCGAAAGGTTGGTGGTTCGAGCCCACCCAGGGACGGAAGCGTTCCTTTTCCTTTCCCTTTTCCCTCTTTGCCCGGGACCGGCCCCCGGGATGGGCAGAGCCGGACAGCGGGAAAATTCCAGGGGCGGGCATTTGCTCCCGGCTCCCTCCCAGGTGGAAAAGCGGCTCCGGGTGTGTCCCGAATCATCCCCGCTGTGCTCCAGGGACACCTTGGGGACAGCCAGGGCACCCCCCGGGGACATTTCGGGACGTTGAACCCTGCCCTGAAATCCCGATTCCATCCAAATTCCGCATTTTGCCTCAAAATCCAACTGAAGGGGGTCCCCACACCTGCCGGACTGAGCTCCCCTCTCGGAAAACTCCTGTAAATTCCATTTCTGTGCCCTGCCCGCTGAGTTCCAGCCCAGAAACGAGGGAATTCCTGCCGTAACCCGGGCCACGAGGCCGGGATGGATCCCGGGAATTCCCCCCTGGATCCGCGCGGGCTGTTCCCACCGGGCGGAATGTGGGCGCCGCCTCCCGCCAGGAACATTAAACGATGGAAAACATCTTTAAACCCCCCGAGTGATCCAGCTGTGCCCCATTTATCCAGCTGTTCCCCCGCTGATCCAGCCCTGCCCCCTTTAGCCACCCCAGCCACGATTCAGCGGTTCCCCATTTCTCCAGATGTTCCCCATTTATCCAGCCGTCCCACCCTTTTCCAGCTGCTTCTCCATTTTTCCAGCTCTTCCCCCATTTTCCCTCTGTTCCCCATTTATCCAGCTCTGCCCCTACTGATCCAGCTGTGCCTAATCCAGCTGCTTCAAATTTTTCCAGCTGTTCCCCCATTTATCCAGCCACTCCCATTTTCCAGCTGTTCCCCATTTTCCCAGCCGTTTCCATTTTTTCCAGCTGTTCCCCATTTAGCCAGATGTTCCCCATTTTTCCAGATGTTCCCCCATTCCCCAGCCATTCCCATTCCCCAGCCATTCCCATTTCCCCAGCTATTCCCATTTTCCAGCCATTCCCATTTCCCCAGCCATTCCCATTTCCCCAGCTATTCCCATTTTCCAGCCATTCCCATTTCCCCAGCCATTCCCATTTCTCCAGCCATTCCCAATTTTTCGGCCATTCCCAATTTTCCAGCTCTTCCCCCCCTCACTCCCGGCATGCCTCGCGCGCTCACTGTGACTCGTCACTTTTCTGCCCCGCCCACTTTGCCCGGACTCAGCCAATCAGCTGCGCGCGCCCCGGCGGCTCCCGCCAATCACCAGCAGCGCTCGGGCTCCCGGCGGCGGCGGTCACCAATGGAAAATGCCGGGATGAGAGCGGCAGTGATACTGACGAATAGAAAGCGGCGGGGGCAGGACCAGCACAGGCGACAGCCAATGGGAAGCGCTGTGGGTGGGACTAGCGGCGGCGCGGCGGGGCCGGAGCGGAGCCTGTGCTCAGACTGGGTCCGGCAGCGAGCGGGGGCGGATCGGCGGCGAGCGGCGACACAGCGGCGACACAGCGGCGACACAGCACTGACCGAACAACCGCAGCCATGGTGAGCGCGCCTGGGCAGCTCCGGGGCCCGGCGCAGCGCTGGGGGGCGGCGCGGCGGGGAGAGGCCGCTCCGTGAGGAGCACTTCCCGCCGGGGGCCGGCCGGCCGTACCGGCGCTCCCCGTGACCCTCCGTTCCCCCGCAGTCCATCATGTCGTACAACGGCGGGGCCGTCATGGCCATGAGGGGCCGGGACTGCGTGGCCATCGCCGCCGACCGCCGCTTCGGCGTCCAGGCTCAGACCGTCACCACCGACTTCCAGAAGATCTTCCCCATGGGCCAGAGGCTCTACATCGGCCTGGCCGGGCTGGCCACCGACGTGCAGACCGTGTAAGTGGGGCCCGGGACGGGGGGGTTAATTTTTTTTTAGGGGGGGGGGTGGGGAGGATGGTTGTTAAAAGTTTAAAAGGTGGAGGTTAAAAGTTAAAGGGTGGAGGTGACTGGCGTTCTTAGTTCTCTTGAAATGTTCTTTTGAAATGAAGCTGCGCGTGGTTTGAGGTCACGTCGGTGCTGGGATGAAAATTTCACTGCTGAAATTGAGTTTTAACTGCTGAAAGTCAACTGAAAATTCAACTGCCAAAATTCCGCTTTCACTGCTAAAATTCAACTTTACTAAAATTGAACTTTTAACTACTAAAATTCCACTTTCAGTGCTAAAATTTCCACTTTCACTGCTAGAATTGAATTTTAACCGCTAAAATGGATCCTTCACTGCTAAAATTCAACTTTAACTCCTAAAATCCCATTTTCACCGCTAAAAATCCCACTTTCACTGCCAAAATTCCCACTTTCACTGCCAAAATTCCCACTTTCACTGCCAAAAATCCCACTTTCAGTGCCAAAAATCCCATTTTCACCGCTAAAACTCCCACTTTCAGTGCCGAAAGTGCCACTTTGACAGCTGAGGTCCCCTTGCAGGGCGCAGAGGCTGAAGTTCAGGCTCAATCTGTACGAGCTGAAGGAGGGCAGGCAGATCAAACCCCAGACCTTCATGAGCATGGTGTCCAACCTGCTCTACGAGAGGAGGTAAAACTGCTCCGGGATTTCTCTCTGTGGGGCCGGGCAGGGCCGAGGGGCTCTGTCAGTTCTTGAAGGGTTGAGAGGGTTTTTTTTTTTTTCCTCTAAAACCTGCTCCTGGCATGGCCAGGGATCGTTTCGTGGTGTCACCAGCACCTTCCCTGAGCAGATTGTTGCAGTCTTGGGGTGGCAATAATTTGATTTTCCTCCTCGAGTTGTCTCAGACTGAGTCAATTGTCAAAGCAGCCCAAACTCCTGCTGCTGCAGGATTGTTTGCTGTGCCAAAACCATGGCAGGGTGTGCCCTGAGGGGAGCTGTGGGGTGGGAAACGGCACTGGGTGGGCACTGGGAATGGTGGGTGGGCACTGGGTGGGCACTGGGAAGGGTCACGACCCCACTCTGGAGCTCCAGGAGTGTTCAACCTCTGCTCCCAGTCCCAGGCCGGGATTTTTGGGATTGCCCCGTGCCGGGATGATCCCTGTGCTCCCCCAGGGCTGTCCCCAGGGCTGTCCCCGGGCTGTCCCCAAGGCCGGCTGTCCCCCCAGGTTCGGGCCGTACTACGCGGAGCCGGTGATCGCGGGGCTGGACCCGCTGACCCTCCGGCCCTTCCTGTGCTCGCTGGACCTCATCGGCTGCCCCATGGTCACCGAGGACTTCGTGGTCAGCGGCACCTGCTCCGAGCAGATGTACGGCATGTGTGAGTCCCTCTGGGAGCCCGACATGGTGAGTGCGCCCCGGGGAGCACCCTGGATCACCTGGGGGGCAACTGGGGGCACCTGAGGACACCTGGGGGGCACCCTGGATCACCTGGGGCCACCTGGGGGGCAGCTGGGGGCACCTGGGGGGCAACTGGGGGCACCTGAGGACACCTGGGGGGCACCCGGGGTCAGCTGGGGGCACCTGAGGACACCTGGGGGGCACCCGGGGTCAGCTGGGGCCACCTGGGGGTCAGCTGGGGGCACCTGAGGACACCTGGGGGGCACCCGGGGTCAGCCAAGAGCACCTGGGGGGTCACCTGGGGGGTCATCTGGGGGGTCACCTGGGGGTCAGCTGAGGTCACCCTGGGATTACCTGGGGGTCACCTGGGGTCACCTGGTGTCACCCTGGGGTCACCCTATATCACCTGGGGTCACCTGAAGTCACCGGGGGGTCAGCTGGGGTAACCCTGGATCAGCTGGTTTCACCCAGGGGTCACTTGGTGTCACCTGGGGTCACCCTGGGATCACCTGGGGTCACTTGGCGTCACCTGGGGTCACTTGGTGTCTGCGTTTGGAGAGACAAACCCCAGGGATGTGCAGCCCAGGTGAATCCTCTGTTCCCTGTGCCCCAGGAGCCCGAGCAGCTCTTCGAGACCATCTCGCAGGCCATGCTCAACGCCGTGGACAGGGACGCCATTTCTGGCATGGGCGTGGTGGTGCACGTCATGTGAGTGCTGCTCCTCCCCTCCCCTCCCCGGCTGCATTCCCATGGGAATGAGGCTGCTCTGCCCCACGTGGATGCACATGAACTCCCACCATTCCCAAGGGAATAACGAGGATGTTCTGCAGCTTTAACCCCCCCCCCAGCTCCGTCCCCAGGCTGCCTCTGGCAAACCCCCTTTTCCTTCCTGCACGCCCCGAGGCCGGGAGCTCCCCGGAATCTTTGGTTTTATCGTTGTCACAAGCCCCTGAGCTGCAGGTGACGCTGCCCTGGGCTCCCCAGGAGAGCAGCCGGGCCTCCCCAGGCTCTGGGAAGGGTTTCAGCCGGGCTTAGCAAGAACTGATCTCCGTTTCCCCCTGCAGAGAGAAGGACAAGGTCACCACGAGGACGCTGAAGGCTCGCATGGATTAGCCCAGCTCGGCCGCTCGGCGCCGCTCGGGACTTTTTAAATAAAAACTCTTCCCCTCCACTTCCCTTTCTGCTGGCTCTGAGCACCAGGATTGAGCTCCCAGCCCTGACAGGGATGAGTTCCAAGCTGAATTCCCCACCTGGAGGAGGCTGGAGGTGGGAGCAGAGCGTCCCACCTGGAAGGGAGGATGGGAGGGGCTGAGCTGCTGCACAGGGGCAGCTTCAGGGTTGTTTTTGTTGTTTTTTTCATTTTTTCCTGCCAGATCTGAGTTTTTCTGACAGCCAGGACTGGCTAAAAAGGGTAAAAAACCCACGTTTTTAAAGAGGATTCTGCAGTTTTGGTTGATGGAATCGTGGAATGGTTTGGGTGGGAAGGGACTCGGAGCCCCTCCAGTGCCTCCCCTGCCAGGGACAGGGACTTTTCACCATCCCAGGGACATTTTTCAGGATCAGGGACATTTTCACCATCCCAGGGACATTTTCAGGGCCGTTTTCACCCTCCCTGGGTCATTTTCAGGATCAGGGACATTTTCAGGGCCATTTTCACCCTCCCTGGGTGCTCCGGGACATTTCCAGGGATGGAGCAGCCAGAGCTTCCCTGGGCATTCCCTCCCCACCCTCCCAGGAGGGATTTCCCATTTCTCCCCGGCCCTTTTCCCAGTTTTCCCTGGAACAGCTGAGGGCGTCCCCTCAAAGAGCACAGCAGGGAGGGCCCAGGTGTACACAAAGTTGGAATTTTATTTCTGTTGGGTTTTTTTTTTTTTTTTGTTCTCTGGTTGGAGACTCATCTTGTAACATGCATGCATTTCAAAACAGTAACAGTGTCTCAAACTGCTCCTAGCAAACAGACAAGCACAGAGGACTTCAAATTCCTATTTAAAAAACAGCAGTGAAAAAAACCTAGAATGTTCTTATTTTTATTATTTTTTTAAATTTTTTTTTAGTTTTTTTTTTAATTTTTTTTTTTCATTTTAGTTTTTAGATTAAACTTAATTTATTCACATTATTTTTTTTTTTCTTTTGAAATTCAGTTGCACTGATTATTAGCCCTGCCCGCCCCTCGTGACCTGTGTGTGGAATTTTTGCTCCACTCCCATCCAGCTGCTGGGGCAGCACCAATTTCCGAGTGATTTCCACTCAAAACGATGTTTTCCAGAGCTTTGCCATCCCAGTTTTCCACGGGATCCATCCCAAAGGGGGCGAGGGGCGGAGGGGAACACTGGGAGTGGCTCTGCAGGAAAGGAAAATTTGGGAATTTGGGGTTGTGGCCTTGCTGGGGACACTCCCCCCCAGTGATTTTGGGGGAAAATCCTTCAGCTGGGGGTGAAATTCCAGGTGCAGCTGGAAAAGGACTGCAGCGTAGTCATGGATTGGGAATATCCACCGCCACAACCTCCTCAGCGCCCTGGAATCCTCTGGTGTCCCCACGGAGGTGGCTCGGGAAAAGCAGGAATTTCCTCCCCAGAAAAAGGGGGGGAAAAAAAGGAAAAACAAAAAGGAAATAAGACTCAAAGTGATTCAGTTTTCCTCGCTGATTGTGCTGATCCAGATTCTGAGGTGGGAGTGTGGGAGCTTCCCCTGCTGCCCCGGGGGGTGAATTCCACCCCAAAGGAATGAATTCCAGTGAATTCCATCCCCACAGGGAGAATTCCATCCCCAGGGAATGAATTCCATCCCCACAGGAGAAATTCCATCCCCACAGAACAAATTCCACCCCCAAGGAAGGAATTCCATCCCCACAGGTGAACTCCAGCCTGAATTCCATCCCCACAGGGTGAATTCCGCGGGAGAAATTCCATCCCCACAGAATGAATTCCATCCCCAAGGAATTGATTCCATCCCCAAGGAATGAATTCCATCCCCACAGGACAAATTCCATCCCCAAGGAATGAATTCCATCCCCAAGGAATTGATTCCATCCCCAAGGAATGAATTCCATCCCAGAGGAATGAATTCCATCCCCAAGGAATGAATTCCATCCCCACAGGACAAATTCCATCCCCAAGGAATGAATTCCATCCCCGAGGAATGAATTCCATCCCCACAGGACAAATTCCATCCCCAAGGAATTGATTCCATCCCCAAGGAATGAATTCCATCCCAGAGGAATGAATTCCATCCCCAAGGAATGAATTCCATCCCCACAGGACAAATTCCATCCCCAAGGAGTGAATTCCATCCCCAAGGAATTGATTCCATCCCCAAGGAATGAATTCCATCCCCACAGGACAAATTCCATCCCCAAGGAATGAATTCCATCCCCGAGGAATGAATTCCATCCCCACAGGACAAATTCCATCCCCAAGGAGTGAATTCCATCTGAATTCCACGACTGTGTCTGTCAGGCTGGAGCCCAGGGCAGGCTCCAGCCTCTCCCTCAGCCCCAAATCCCAAATCCCAAATCCCAAAGCGATCCCTGGAGAGGATTTATTGCACTTCGGGAGCTCTGCCTCCCCTCTGCCGCTCTCATTTCTCACTAGGGGAAGGTGGAAATTCCCAGCTCGAAGCAGATTCGGGGTTTTGAAATCCTGCCAGAGCAGGAATTCCCCTCAGGAACGCGGATCCCGCAGCACCGCACGGCGGGGAGATGCTCTCGCCGATCGTTCGCAACTCCACTGGACCAAATCTGGCTTTTTTTGACCCAAAAACGCAAAATAAAACCCCTGAATTGTGCCGCAGATCCTGCAGGGTTCATGCCAAGGACAGGAATATCTACACCGAGCGAAACCGGAACGAAACCCACGCCAGGGACGGACAACGAACTAGCACGAGCAGTGGTAAAACCAGAACTGAAAGCGTTGTTTTTAAATACTCGAGTGGAAATTGACCTAAAACAAGATTTAAAAGGAAAAAAAAATAAAATAATAAAACCAAAACAAACTGAAAGGAAAAGTCCCTTTTTTAAAAAAAGAAAAAAGAACAACAAAGCAAATATTTGCAGCTTCACTTCTTCGTCCTGGCAATAAAAACACTGTCTGCAGGAACCAAAAATGAGCTTTGGTTGTTGGTTTTTGGAAGGTAATGCTACTTCTCCAAATGTAAACAATACACAAACCCCAAAACCTTCCGTCAAACCAAGTTCCGCGCCCGGGGAAACACATCACGGGGCGAGAGAACGGCGCTTCCGGCACTTTTCACACACCTTTATGGCAACTGGCCTTGTGGGAACACCCGCAGGAGCCAAAATCCGCCCCAGCGCGAGTTTGGGAGGAGGAAAAATATTGAAATATTGAAATATTCCCCTGCTCCCGAGTCCCTTCCGCCACAGCTCCCTGTAAGGATTGCCGCAGCAATTCCCAGCGGTCGGGATTTCGTCCCTGATTTTGTTATTTTGGGGCTTTTGGGAAGATTTTTTCCAATCTCATTCCCTTCTCTCCGGGTTTGCTTGGTGGAGTTCACCCACCTCCTGCTCCCTTCCTCCCTCCTTTTTCTCCTCTCCATTTCTTTCTATTTTTTCTCCATTTATTTCTATATTTTCTCCATTTATTTCTATTTTTTCTCCATTTCTTTCTATTTTTTTCTCCATTTATTTCTATTTTTTTCTCCTCTCCATTTATTTCTATTTTTTCTCCATTTATTTCTATTTTTTCTCCATTTATTTCTATTTTTTTCTCTCCTCTTCATTGATTTCTCTTTTTTTTTTCCTCCTCTTCACTTATTCATTTCTATTTTTGAAACAGATGATTTCAAGCTAAAACAACTTCCAAAGGTGAAGGGCAAACTTACCAGGCCAAAAGTTGCAGATTCAATGCAGATTTTTTTTTTTTTAAAACTGTCAAGAATAAAAAATTATCGGTGTTTAATTCCTAATTAGCAGCAAACTTAAGTGCTTATTAAGAGAGAAGCAACCACAAAACGAAGCTGACGATGCCCTTCAAGTCCTCCCTTTTAAAAAATCTTTTTAAATATTTTTTTTTTTTAGCTGCATTTGGGTCGTGGCTTTTCCAGCTCCACACTTTAAAACACCTCCAGGGGCAGCAGGAATTTGTCCCGAGCCAAAGGGAAGGACCAAAACAATCCTCCAATCCCATCAGGATTGGTTAAAAAACCACATTTTTAAAGAGGCTTCTGCAGTTGTGGTCGATGGAATCACGGAATTAATTTGGAATTAATTTGTCCCAAACCAAAGGGAAGGATCAAAAAATCCTCCAATCCCATCAAGATCCAGTAATGAATTTGTCCCAAACCAAAGGGAAGGATCAAAAATCCTCCAATCCCATCAAGATCCAGTAATTAATTTGTCCCAAACCAAAGGGAAGGATCAAAAATCCTCCAATCCCATCAGGACCCCCAATTTTTTTCTTCATTTTTTTCGTTTCAAAACTCTATTTACAGCTCACACTTGGGGCTCCAGTTCGAGCCTCTCCCAAGGTGAGACCTGTGGGGAGGATTCAGGAACGGGAAAAGGGTGAAGAGGAAAATAAAACCCACAAAAACCAAAAGCCCCAAACTCACAATCAGAATCCAGCCCGGGGTTCACTGGAGGGAATTACCAGGATGTGATGAGCACCAGTTATCTCTCTCTCAAAAAAAAAAAAAAAAAAAAGGACCAAAAAAAAATTTAAAACTCCACAAATTTCCAAAAAAACAAAGCTGCTCCAGCAGAGGCCAGACGTCCCCCACAGCCGCTTCCCCGAACAAAGGCATGTGTGAAAAAACAGTTCCAAGGCAGATTAAGCAACAGCTTTCAACTGCGAAGAGGTTTGTTGTTCGAAACTCCCAAATCCTGCTTAGAAAGAGAAATTTCAAAAAAAAAAATAAAAATGAAATAAGCGACAACGACGACGACGACAAAAGGACGAATCCCAAAACAAAGATCCCGAAGTTGTGCAGCAGAGCCAAGGAAACCCCGCTCGGAGGGTTCAAAGAGAAAGCTGGAGGTTTCAGTCCCTCCAATCAGTCCCAAAAAATCCTTCAGGGAAAAGAAAATCCGGCGCCAGAGTGCGAGCCTCGGCCACTCCCGGAGGGTTTGGAGCGCTTCCTTCTGTGCAAGTCGCGTCTCCCCACGAGGAAAGCGCGCCGGGGGACTCGGGGCAGGACACGGATTCAAGTACCTGTGGCAGGTGGGCCAAGGGGGAGGAAGACTGGAGAATGAAGGAGCTGATTAATTAACACTGGCAGGATTGTGACGGTGACGCCCCAGAGCCGCTCCTGGCTGAGGGAACGGCTCGGGATCTTATTCCTCCCGGATTGACAGGTACAAAAATGCCTTCTCCTTAAAATGTTTGGGGGGGATTTTGTTTTTTTCCATTTCTGTTTTAGGAAATCGATCGGAATCACCCCAGGTCCGAGCACGTCATGAGCTGAGGTTGGTCAATGCCTCTCTCACTTCACACACTGGTTGTTTCTCAGGTTTTTTTAGGAGTTACACCTTATTTTTGTTTGTTTGTTTTTTTCAGAGATCATCTTTGGTAGATGTTCATTTCCCTCATCTTTCTCGTAAATCGAGTGCAGTTACAAAAAAAGTTTGTTTTTGTTTTTTTTTCTTCTTTTGTTGCTTAAATTAACCCAAAAAAAAAAAAAAATAAAGTGTCCCACAAAGTTCAGCCACTCCTTTTTTTTTTTTGTGTGTGTGTCTCAGAGTTCTGTTTTCCATCCTTGAAATGCTGAGCTATTTTCCTTCCAATTCCTACCGAGAGGGAAATCAAAGGGGAGGGGAGGTTTGTTTTCTGTCTTTTTTCTGGCCAAGCCAGTCCAATAAAACAACAACAACAGCACGGAAAAAAATAAAAAATAAACCCCGAGGAGTGGTTTGTGAATGAGGCACCGCCCGTGACCTTTGGGGACAGTGCCACTTGTCCCCTCAGCGGGGAGCAGAAGGTGTCACAGGGGAGAAGAGCAGTGCTGGAGAACAATGCACTTGGCTTGTTTGGAAACCAAAAACAACAAAACAAACCCAAAAACCCGAAAAGCAGAGCCCTGGAGATGTGAGATCTGGGCACTTGTTGTCACATCACCGAGCCCGCTCGGCGAGGGCGCGGCGAGGATGAGGACGGGTCTGTCACACACGCGCGGCGTCACACGGTGTCGCGCGGCGTCACACGGTGTCACACGGCCCCAGGGGCTGTCGGTGTGGGCAGGGTCCCGGGTGCAGCACCCTCGGGTGCAGGCTCAGCACCCACTATGTCAGGATGTTGGAGATGAACTCGTTGAAGCGCTTCGAGTACTGCTCGGGGTTCACCGTGGAGATCTCGGCACCCGCCTGCGGAGACAGCCGGCGTCAGGGACGGGGACAGGGGGGACAGGGGGGACAGTGGGGGACAGAGGGGACAGAGGGGACAGAGGGGACAGGGGGGACAGGGGGGACAGTGGGGACAGAGGGGACAGAGGGGACGGGGGGACAGAAGGGACAGGGGGGACAGAGGGGACAGGGGGGACGGGGGGACAGAGGGGACAGTGGGGACAGGGGGGACAGTGGGGACAGTGGGGACAGAGGGGATGGGGGGACAGAAGGGACAGGGGGGACAGAGGGGACAGAGGGGACAGAGGGGACAGAGGGGACGGGGGGATAGAAGGGACAGGGGGGACGGGGGGACAGAGGGGACAGTGGGGACAGTGGGGACAGAAGGGACAGGGGGGACAGAGGGGACAGAGGGGACAGGGGGGACAGAGGGGACAGAGGGGACAGAGGGGACGGGGGGACAGAAGGGACAGGGGGGACGGGGGGACAGAGGGGACAGTGGGGACAGTGGGGACAGTGGGGACAGAAGGGACAGGGGGGACAGAGGGGACAGAGGGGACAGGGGGGACAGAGGGGACAGAGGGGACAGGGGGGACGGGGGGACAGGGGGGACAGGGGGGACAGAGGGGGACAGTGGGGACAGTGGGGACAGTGGGGACAGAGGGGACAGGGGGGGACGGGGGGGACAGGGGGGACAGAGGGGACAGGGGGGACAGAGGGGACGGGGGGACAGGGGGGACAGGGGGGACAGAGGGGACAGGGGGGACAGGGGGGACAGGGGGGACGGGGGGACAGAGGGGACAGGGGGGACAGAGGGGACAGAGGGGACAGGGGGACAGAGGGGACAGGGGGGACAGGGGGGACAGGGGGGACAGGGGGGACAGTGGGGACAGAGGGGACAGAGGGGACAGAGGGGACAGGGGGGACGGGGGGGACAGAGGGGACAGCGGGGACAGGGGGGACAGAGGGGACAGAGGGGACAGAGGGGACAGGGGGACAGAGGGGACAGGGGGGACAGGGGGGACAGGGGGGACAGGGGGGACAGAGGGGACAGGGGGGACAGTGGGGACAGAGGGGACAGGGGGGACGGGGGGACAGGGGGGACAGAGGGGACAGGGGGGACAGAGGGGACGGGGGGACAGGGGGGACAGGGGGGACAGGGGGACAGAGGGGACAGGGGGGACAGGGGGGACAGGGGGGACAGAGGGGACAGGGGGGACAGAGGGGACAGGGGGACAGAGGGGACAGAGGGGACAGGGGGGACAGGGGGGACAGGGGGGACAGAGGGGACAGTGGGGACAGGGGGGACAGTGGGGACAGTGGGGACAGAGGGGATGGGGGGACAGAAGGGACAGGGGGGACAGAGGGGACAGAGGGGACAGAGGGGACAGAGGGGACAGAGGGGACGGGGGGACAGAGGGGACAGGGGGGACAGAGGGGACGGGGGGACAGAAGGGACAGGGGGGACGGGGGGACAGAGGGGACAGTGGGGACAGTGGGGACAGAAGGGACAGGGGGGACAGAGGGGACAGAGGGGACAGGGGGGACAGAGGGGACAGAGGGGACAGGGGGGACGGGGGGACAGGGGGGACGGGGGGACAGGGGGGACAGGGGGGACAGAGGGGACAGTGGGGACAGTGGGGACAGTGGGGACAGAGGGGACAGGGGGGACGGGGGGACAGGGGGGACAGAGGGGACAGGGGGGACAGAGGGGACAGGGGGGACAGGGGGGACGGGGGGACAGAGGGGACAGGGGGGACAGAGGGGACAGAGGGGACAGGGGGACAGAGGGGACAGGGGGGACAGAGGGGACAGGGGGGACAGAGGGGACGGGGGGGACAGGGGGGACAGAGGGGACAGAGGGGACAGAGGGGACAGGGGGGACAGGGGGGACAGAGGGGACAGGGGGGACAGGGGGACAGGGGGGACAGGGGGACAGAGGGGACAGGGGGGACAGGGGGACAGAGGGGACAGGGGGGACAGAGGGGACGGGGGGACAGGGGGGACAGAGGGGACAGAGGGGACAGGGGGGACAGGGGGGACAGGGGGGACAGAGGGGACAGGGGGGGACAGTGGGGACAGAGGGGACAGGGGGACAGAGGGGACAGGGGGGACAGAGGGGACAGAGGGGACAGGGGGACAGAGGGGACAGGGGGGACGGGGGGACAGGGGGGACAGAGGGGACAGGGGGGACAGAGGGGACGGGGGGACAGGGGGACAGGGGGGACAGAGGGGACAGGGGGGACAGGGGGGACAGGGGGGGACGGGGGGACAGAGGGGACAGGGGGGGACAGAGGGGGACAGAGGGGACAGAGGGGACAGGGGGGACAGAGGGGACAGAGGGGACAGGGGGGACAGGGGGACAGAGGGGACAGGGGGGACAGGGGGACAGAGGGGACAGGGGGGACAGAGGGGATGGGGGGACAGAAGGGACAGGGGGGACAGAGGGGACAGGGGGGACAGAGGGGACAGGGGGGACAGAGGGGACAGGGGGGGACGGGGGGACAGAGGGGACAGGGGGGACAGTGGGGACAGTGGGGACAGGGTGGACAGAGGGGACAGAGGGGACAGTAAGAGGTCAGGTGTGGACAAGGAAGGGGCAGGGAGAGCAGGGAGGGGACAGGAAGGGGTCAGCAGGGACAGGGAGGGCTCAGGGTGGTCAGAGAGGGGTCAGGAAGGGTCAAGGTGGGCGAAGAGGGGTCTGGGTGGTCAGGGAGGGGACAGGGTAGGAAAGAGGGCTCAGGGAGGGCTCAGGGTGCTCAGGGTGGGCAGGGAGGGCTCAGGGAGGGCTCAGGGCACAGCCCCTCTGCCAGGGAGCATCCATGGCTAAGGACAAATCCTGCAGGTCTGGAGAAACCCAAGGAAAACGATCTCACTGCAGCTGCTCCTCCCGGGTCAGGCCCTGGGGCTGCCCCGTCGGGGTGAGCAGGTTCAGGAGCCGGGCCAGGGGAGGTCAGGACGGGTTTTGGGGAAGGGTTGTTTCATCCAGAGGGTGTCTGAGCACTGAACAGCTCCCCGGGGACTGGGCAGGGCCCCGAGGCCGCCAGAGCGCCGGGATTGTGTGGATAATGCTCCTGGGGGGGGTTGGGGTCACTCCAGGGGTCCCTTCCAGCCCAGCACATTCCAGGATCCCAGAATTCCATAAAAACTCCCCCTGCTGCTGCTGCCTGGGCTGGGTCTCCGCTTCCAAGGTCACAGAACTGACCCCTGGGTGTCACCCTGACTGCAGGACACTGCAGTGACCCCTGGGTGTCACTCAGGACACAGCACTGACCCCTGGGGTGTCACCCAGGACACTGAACTGACCCCTAGGTGTCACCCAGGACACAGCACTGACCCCTAGGTGTCACCCAGGACACATTAGTGACCCCTGAGTGTCACCCAGGACACCGAACTGACCCCTGGGTGTCACCCTGCAGTCAGCCCATCCCTCCAGCACCTCCCAAATTGGGATGGAAATTATCCCCAACGATCCCACCCTAACCCTGAGGGGGCTGCAGGGAAGCGCTGAGCACAGGCCCTGGAGAATTCCCTCCCTGGCAGAAGATCAGTGCCAGGAGACCCCGGCAGCCCCCAGAGCCCCCCAGAGCCCCCAGGCCAGGCCAGGCCAGGCCAGGCTCACCCCGTGTTTTCACTGTCTTGGCAGCGTGGGCAGCTTTCTTCTTGGTGTCGTAGGGCGTGAGGATGTCGATGATGGCCATGAAATAAACCTCCTTCCTGGGGGCACCTGCGGGCACCAGAGGGGTCTGACCCCCTGGGCACAGCCAGCTGCACCCCCAGATCCACACACAGCCCCTGGGGACCCCCAGATCCAAAACCAGCCCCTGGGGACCCCCAGCTTCACCCCCAGATCCACAAACAGCCCCTGGGGACCCCCAGCTTCATCCCTCATACCTCCCCTGTCCTCCATCCTTCCTCCACAGCTTCTCCAAAGCTCCTCCTCAGCTCCCCTGCCCTCCACAGCTCCCCACAGCTCCCTCACACCCTCCCTGGCCTCCACAGCTCCCCACAGCTCCCCACAGCTCCCTCACACCCTCCCTGGCCTCCCCAGCTCCCCCACACCTCCCTGCCCTCCCCAGGCGGCCGCACTCACTCTCGTGGCTCTTCATGGCGTACACGTCCACGGAGGGGTCGAACTCTCCGGGCCCGAAGAACCGCGGGTAGTTGAGGAGGTTCCCGGGGCTGTCGGGGGGGGTCCCGTAGGAGGACACGGGGTTCCCCCCCAGGCCGTCGTTCTCGCACTCCTCGTCCTCTGCCCTCTCCTCCACCTCCATCTCCTCCTGCTCGGCCCTGTCTACGTCGTGGATGCCCACCAGCAGGCTGTAATCCATGATCTTCAGCTGGGCCAGAAACTGGGGAGAGGAGGCAGTGAGACGGGTGGGCAAGTGCAGGATGGGGCAAGGAGGGATGGAGCACTGTTACACGGGGTTTTGGGGGGGTTGAGCACTGTTCCAGGGTGTTTTTGGGGGCTGAGCACTGTTACAGGGTGGTTTTGGGGGGTGAGCACTGTTCCAGGGTGTTTTTGGGGGGCTGAGCACTGTTCCAGGGTGGTTTTGGGGGCTGAGCACTGTTACACGGGGTTTTGCGGGCTGAGCACTGTTCCAGGGTGTTTTGGGGGGGCTGAGCACTGTTACAGGGTGGTTTTGGGGGCTGAGCACTGTTACACGGGGTTTTGGGGGGGTTGAGCACTGTTCCAGGGTGTTTTTGGGGGGCTGAGCAGTTACAGGGTGTTTTTGGGGGCTGAGCACTGTTACAGAGTGTTTTTGGGGGGCTGAGCACTGTTACAGGGTGGTTTTGGGGGCTGAGCACTGTTCCAGGGTGTTTTTGGGGGGCAGAAAGAATTTTTGGGTGGCCTTTGTTTGGAAGTACCTTGGCCCTCCCTGCTGGGCTGAGCGTGCTCTGTTCACAGGCCGCATTTAGAGGAAAAGCACGTTTTTATCTTGGTTATTGCCATGGGTTAGAAGTTTCCTTTCTTTGGGGATTGGTATTGGGGACTCAATTGTTGGGGTTTTTTTGTTTTGAGGGGAGCTGCTGGCTCTTTTTTGTCGTTTCAGCTGTAACCCACGATCTTCAGCTGGGCTAAAAACTGGGAGAGAGGCGGGAATGAGAGGTGCCCGTGCAGGGTGGGGAATGCTCAGCCTTCCCTGCAGTGCCTCCCTAAGCAAGGCTGGAGCGAGAACTAAACCCTCCCGGGCCTCCAGAGGCTTCCCAGCCCTCAGCAGGACCCTGAGGAAGCAGCAAGGGATGAACCCCAGCCCTGGAGGCAGCACTGAGGGTGCAGTGACAGGGAGAACAGAGCACAGCTGCTCCCCTCCCCCCCAGCAAACTACCTCCACGTCCCGCTTCAGCTTCTCCAGGAAGTTCTTTTTGCTCTCTTCTCCAACGTGCAGCTTCTGCCCCTCATTCAAGAAGTCGTTGTCCTTGAAGGTTGGGAGGTCCTTGGCCTGTAAGAAGGCGGCTGAGGTGGGATCCCGCAGCCCCTGCCCGGGCAGGGCTGGCACAGGGAGCTGGTGTCATCAGGGGGCGGCAGCCTGGGCTCAGCCGGGGCTGTTTCGGGGCGCCCAGAGGCCACGGGGGATGGAGCCTTGGGGTGCACGATGGGACCAAAAGTGTGTGCTCTGTTTGCCAGCTCTTGGAACTGGCTGGGGAGGTGTTTCCTTTATCCCTTCATAACCCACTCCTCATAACAACAGGGGGCAGGGGGCAGTGCCTTCTGTTAATGGGCAGCTGTTCAAACCAGCTGGGGCAGAGTTCTTTATCCCTTCCAGGACCTGTCCCTCATCACTCTGAGGGGAGATCTGCTGTCAAACCAGCTGGGGCAGAGTTCTTTATCCCTTCCAGGACCCATCCTCCCCCCAGGGGATATCTGCTGTCCCTGGGCCATCGAGGCTCACTGCAGGGCTGATACAATTCCACCATCCCAGGGGGGTTTGGTCCTGCTGGGATTGTCCCCAGGGAGTGGCCCCAGGTCCTGGCAGTGCCACCACAGCAGAGCAGGGCAGGCAGGACCCTTCACAGCCTGAAAGGGGGGACAGAGCCAGGTGAAACCTGCCCTGGCCTTTGGAAAAGGGAACTCAGCTGGGTCCTGTCTGCTTCCAACCACCAGGAGGAAGGAAAGGCTGCCCAGGGATGCCTCCATACCTTCTCCTTATCACTTGCTTCCCTGGATACTGTTGAGCCCTGAAAAAGAAAAAAAAAAAAAATTAAAGAAAATATCATTACTGCACTATGGGTCATATTCCCAATGGATTAATTGACACCAGTTAATTTCTCCATGCAGGAGAACCATGAAAGCAAAACAAATGAAGAAAAGGTCGTTATTGCACCATAGGTCATATCCCCAGTTAATTTGTGGAAATCTCTTGATTTCTCCATGCAGGAGAATAATGAAAGTGAAGAAAATCAAGAAACTATCATTACTGTATTATGGGTTATATTCCCAATTGATTTAGGCACACCTCTTGATTTCTCCATGCAGGAAAACACAGCAAAACAAATAAAGAAAATATCATTATTGCAGTATGGGCCGTATTCTCAAATAATTTATGGACACCTCTTGATTTCTCCACGCAGGAAAACAACGAAAGCAAAACAGATTAATAACAACTTAATAAAATATCATTACTGCACTATGGGCCATGTTCCCAATTAATTTATGGACACCTCTTGATTTCTCCCCGCAGGAAAACAAAGCAAAACAAATAAAGAAAATATCATTACTGCACTGTGGGCCACATTTGCAATGGATTCACTGACACCGTTTAATTTCTCCATGCAGAACAACGAAAGCGAAAAAAAAAAGAAAATATTACTGTACTACGGGTCACATTCCCAATTAATTTACGGACACCTCTTGATTTCTCCATGCAGGAAAACACTGAAAGCATCTTTAAAACCAGCGCTCAAGCCCCTTTAGGTGATCTCCTGGGAAGGTGGGGACGGACCAACAGTGAATTTCCACCCACGGCCACCCAAAACGCGACCCAGGCGCGGCTCCCAGAGCTGTGGAGGAGCCCCCAGCCCCACGAGGGCCTCACCTTCAGGTCGTATTTCCTGTGCACGGTGAGCCTGTGGCTGAAGACGTTCCTGGTGACCACCATGTAGGTCTCCACGCCGTCCACGGTGAGCCGGTACATGCCCAGGAACTGCGGCAGCAGCGTGTTGCCGTGGCACTCCACGATGAACTGGGGCGCGGCACGCAGGGGAGAGGCCTCGTGAGGATGGGCCACTTGTCCCTCACTTTTCTGACCCTCAGGTTTCTGACCCTGGTTTCTGTCCCTCAGATTTCTGTCCCTCAGATATTTGTCTCTGATTTTTGTCTCTCAGATTTCTGTCCCTCCGGTTTTTTGTCTCTCAGATATTTGTCGCTGATTTCTGTCCCTCACATTTCTGTCCCTCAGGTTTCTGTCCCTGATTTCTGTCCCTCAGATTTCTGACCCTGATTTTTGTCCCACAGATTTCTGTCCCTCAGGTTTCCGTCCCTCAGATATTTGTCTCTGATTTCTGTCCCTCAGGTTTTTGTCTCTCAGATTTCTGACCCTGATTTCTGTCCCTCATGTTTCTATCCCTCATGTTTCTGTCCCTCAGATTTTTCTCCCAAAAATCTCCTTGATTTCTGTCCTTCAGATTTCTCTCCCTCAGGTTTTTATCCCTCACATTTCTGTCTCTCAGATTTCTGTCCCTCAGATATTTGTCTCTGATTTCTGTCCCTCAGATTTCTGAGCCTGATTTCTGTCCCTCAGATTTTTATCCCTCAGATTTCTGTCCCTCAGATATTTGTCTCTGATTTCTGTCCCCCAGATTTCTGTCCCTCAGGTTTTTGTCTCTCAGATTTTTGTCTCTGATTTCTGTCCCTCAGATTTTTCTCCCAAAAATCTCCTTGATTTCTGTCCTTCAGATTTCTCTCCCTCAGGATTTTATCCCTCACATTTCTGTCCCTCAGATATTTGTCTCAGATTTCTGTCCCTCAGATTTCTGTCCCTCAGATATTTGTCTCTGATTTCTGTCCCCCACATTTCTGTCCCCCACGTTTCTGTCCCTCACCCCCCGGGGCCCCGTTTCCCCCCACAACCCCCGTGTCCCATCCCCAGCCCCCGGGCCGGTCCCCGGGCGCGCGGGGGCAGCTCCAGACTCACCGTACCTGGTGGTATTTCTTGAGGATGTTGTGCATCTCCGCCACGTCCTCGCTGGACACGGCCTTGATGACGAACCTCCTGTCGTAGGTGGTGAGGAACCGGGCCCCGCAGCGGCCCTGGCTGTCGCTGTTGACGGGCGCGCTGCGCGTCACCGAGTTCTGGGGACACACGCACGGCGTGGGGACACGGCAGGGGCTGGCACCGCCCTCGGCAGCGGGGACGGCTCAGGTGGGGATGGGAACGCCCTGAGCAGCGCTGAGAAACAGGGCCAGCCCCACAGGAACCCCGGAGCAGCCCCACAGGAACCCCTGGAGCAGCTCTGGGAAATTGGGCCAGCCCCACAGGAACCCCGGAGCAGCCCCACAGGAACCCCGGAGCAGCCCCACAAGAACCCCTGGAGCAGCTCTGGGAAATAGGGCCAGCCCCACAGGAATTCCCTGAGCAGCTTTGGGAAACAGGGACCACGGCCAGCCCCACAGGAATTCCCTGAGCAGCCCCACAGGAATTCCCTGAGCAGCCCTAGGAAGCAGAGCCAGCCTCACAGGACCAGCTCAGAGCCCCCAGTCTGGCTGTGAACCCCCTGAACAGCTCTGGAAAGCAGGGCCAGCCCCACAGGAATTCCTTGAACAGCCCCACAGGATCC
Organism: Chamaea fasciata; assembly: GCF_029207755.1. NCBI lineage: Eukaryota > Metazoa > Chordata > Aves > Passeriformes > Sylviidae > Chamaea > Chamaea fasciata. Next base: position 4,448,253 of record NW_027094112.1, on the reverse strand, counting down.
CCATGAACAGCTCCAGGAAGCAGAGCCAGCCCCACAGGACCAGCTCAGAGCCCCCAGTCTGGCTGTGAGCTCCAGGTTGGGCACTGCTGAGAGTAAAACCCAAAATCTGTTTCAAAGTCTGGACACATTTTTAGGGCTTCCACCTGGCCCTGTGGTTTGCTGGCAGGTTTTACTCCAACACCTGGGGGGTGTTTTTGGAAGGTGGTTTTTTTCTTTTACTGGAGGGTTTTTAGAGGTGTAGGATGCACAGGCCAAGAGCTCTCAGCGTTTCCTCTCGGGGATTTAAGAACAGTCAGGATATTTCTAAGGCTTCAGAAAAAAAAACAGAATAAAACAACTGAAATGGCCTGTTGGCTTTTCCATCAAAAAGCAGCTTGGTCTGGCCAAAGTCTCAGCGTTTGGGCATTTCTGTCCCTCAATATTTGTCTCTCACACCCTAAGGACCTGTTTTTTTCTCCACAAAACCTCCATGCCAGCTGCAAACCTAAGCTCCAGACCCCCAGCAGATCCCCAGCTGGGCAGGGAGGGGCTCCAAAAAAGGTCACCCTGCACCTAAAATCCCCCTCAGGCTCTGCTGTTCCTACCCCTGGACGTACAGGATTAGTATAAATAGCGTGGTTGTTCTTCTGACAACCAGCAGCATCTGCCTTTAGATCCCTGTCTCCACCCTTAGCAACCAGACAGTGCAGCAGGGCTGGAAAATCCCAGGAAAACTGCAGGGATCAATTCCCTGAGCCATTGCACGAGCTCTTTGTTCTGCTGCCTCTCCGCAGGTAAGCTGGGCCTGCTGTGAGCTCCTCGCTCAGTGCCAGCCGCCTCACGGCCAAGCTGTCACCTGTCCCCCTGTCTGTCCCCTCCACCTGCCCAGAGGTCATTCTATCAACCAACAACCTCTCAGCAGCGTTCCCTTATCACAGATGGGGAGGGCTCTGAAACTACAGCAGCACCAACAGTGATCCTGAGCGAGTTTCTGGGCTGGATGTTGTGTTTCAGGCCGGGTGATTTGTTTGATTTTAGGTGACAGTGGCACTGCTGTGTCCCCCTCTCCCTCAGCTCTGGCAGCAGAGGGAGCCTGCTCTGAGAGAGAGATTTACCACGTCATGCTGCAAGTGAGCCCAGAGGTTTCCTTTCAGAACGAAGCATTTAAAGCTTTTAAAACTTTAATGAAGCAGGGAGGAAAAAAAACCAAAAAACCTCTGCTGCTGCCAACAGCTTTAGAGAGCGTCAGGAAAAGCAAGGCAAACAGAAAAATCCCCTTTTGCTGCTCGCTGACATTTGCAAAGGGGTCTGTGCCAGGCGGTTTAATCAGCCCTCACCTCAAAACCACAGAGCTTTTCTTGTGGAGCTGGCGAGCAGAAACGGTGACCACACAGAGCATTGCCAAATTCCCAGCCCCGTGCCCCCTCCCTGTCACTCCCACCTCTGCCACAGCTGGGGTGTTAACCTGGCTCCCTTCCCACTCCAGCCAACACTTTTTACCCACCCGAACTCAGCTCAATTAACGTCTTCTCTTCCAGCTGGACACTTTTTAAAGAAGCCAAAGCAGCTCAGAGATGGGGGCAGCAAATCCCTCACAACAACAGGGGGAGTGTAAAGGAGAAAGCAGGTGTGGAGGGTGTGGGTGACACCTGGGCAGGGCGTGTCCCCAGGGTGGGTGACAGGGACACGGGGGGTGCTGGCAGGACCTGCCCTGTCCCAGCTGCTCTCCCCAGCCCGCAGGGAGCCCATGGAGGGAGCAGGGAGGCTGCAGCCCTGCCCCACGCGCCGCTGCACTCACAGGGATCCAGGGGATGCCCCTGGCGCCGTGCCCGCGCTGTCACCGCCTGCTGGGGACACTCCAGCTCCTGACACCGGCCTGCCCGGGGCCTCCCTGGCCCTGCTCTCTGTGATCTCCCTGCTCAGGGCTGGCCTCCCTCGGGCTGCTCTCTGTGATCTCCCTGCTCAGGGCTGGCCTCCCTCGGGCTGCTCTCTGTGATCTCCCTGCTCAGAGCTGCCTTTCCTGGCCGCGCTGCAGCAGCCAGAGCTCTGCCACGTCCCTGTCCCCAGAGCTGAGCCCAGCTGTGATAACAGCAGACTGCTCTCCAAGAAAACCAGCCCCTCTGGCATTAGGGGCTGCATCCCAAAGCAGGAGGCACCTTGACACACCCAAATCAACAACACACACCTGGCTGAGAGCAGCAGGTTCACCTGAGCCTGGGCAAACACCCCAGCCTGGTTTTCCTGGCAGATATTCCAGGCTGGATCATTGTTATCCTCCAGCTCCTGCCTGTCCTGTGCCCCCGTGTCACGCCCTGGGAGCAGGATCACCTTCTCCTCCCACCGCCCAGTGCCTGGCACAGCCAGATCCCCTCCACTGCTGGTGGAAGCACTCCAATGATAAAGCCAGAAAAGCAGCGTTGGCCCCACGGTTTGTGTGGCAGGAAGGGAAGGGAGGATACCTGGTAGTCCTGGTCATCGATCCCGAATCTCTCCCGCAGGTTCCGGAACACCAGAGGACAATACTCCTTGAATTTAAAGCGGCTGGGCAGGTTCTCCCTAGGGCAGGGCAGAGCAGAGGTGTGAGGGCGTGGGGAGTGGACAGAGGGTGGAATGGAGCTGATAAAGGAGCCTGGTCAACTGGAAATTACAGTGGGATGTGTAATGAAATTGAACTGATAAAAGGGCCTGGTATGTTGGAATATAAAATGGAATTTATAGTGGGATATGTGATATAATGGAACTGATAAAGGGGCCTCTTATCTTGGAATATATAATGGAATATATAGTGGGATATATAATGGAATATATAATATAATGGGACTGATAAAGGAGCCTGGTATCTTGGAAGATATAGTGGGATATATAGTGGGATATGTGATATAATGGAACTGATAAAGGAGCCTCATATCTTGGAAGATATAGTGGGATATAAAATGGAATATATAGTGGAATATATAGTGGGATATGTAATATAATGGAACTGATAAAGGAGCCTGGTATCAGAAACTGTGTGAGACAGACACAGGTGAAGGATCCCTGGGGTAGGAGTGGCCAGGAGACACGTTGTGAGGCTCGGCAATGGTCACCGTAACTGATGGCACGGGGTGGGACAAACAGTGACTGTCACCAAAAACAGACCCCTGTGTGAGCGGCATACAGCTGTACACGGGGTCACACAGCTGTCACTGCACACAGTGTCACACAGCTGTCACTGGTGTCACACAGCTGTCACTGCACACAGTGTCACACAGCTGTACACGGTGTCACACAGCTGTCCCTGCACACACTGTCACACAGCTGTCCCTAGTGTCACACAGCTGTCACTGCACACACTGTCACACAGCTGTCCCTGGTGTCACACAGCTGTCACTGCACACAGTGTCACACAGCTGTCACTGGTGTCACACAGCTGTCAATGCACACACTGTCACACAGCTGTACACGGTGTCACACAGCTGTCACTGCACACACTGTCACACAGCTGTCCCTGGTGTCACACAGCTGTCCCTGGTGTCACACAGCTGTCACTGCACACAGTGTCACACAGCTGTACACAGTGTCACACAGCTGTCACTGCACACACTGTCACACAGCTGTCCCTGGTGTCACACAGCTGTCACTGCACACAGTGTCACACAGCTGTCACTGGTGTCACACAGCTGTCCCTGGTGTCACACAGCTGTCACTGCACACAGTGTCACACAGCTGTCCCTGGCGTCACACAGCTGTCCCTGCACACACTGTCACACAGCTGTCCCTGGTGTCACACAGCTGTCACTGCACACACTGTCACACAGCTGTCCCTGGTGTCACACAGCTGTCACTGCACACACTGTCACTGCACACAGTGTCACACACTGTCCCCGCTGTCCCTGCACACCAGGAGGAGCTGCAGGAGCACAGGGGTGGGCTCTGGGTTCAGATCCCATCCCTCAGCACCAGAATGGCCAAGACCCCCCAAACCAGCTCCGCCACAGCCCCCAGGAGAGGGGGATCAGCACAGGACCGGGGACAATGACACCACTCCCTGCCACGGAGGGGACAATGACACCATTCCCTGCCACGGAGGGGACAATGACACCACTCCCTGCCACGGAGGGGACAATGACACCATTCCTGCCACGGAGGGGACAATGACACCATTCCCTACCACGGAGGGGACAATGACACCATTCCCTGCCACGGAGGGGACAATGACACCATTCCCTGCCACGGAGGGGACAATGACACCATTCCTGCCACGGAGGGAGCTGCAGCTGCTCCTCCCACAGCCCTGATCCTGCCCGGAGGGGGAGAGGCAGAGTTTGGTGCTGCTTGGACCCAGTGGGAGAATTCGGCAGCTCATTCTCGATGAGGAACCCTCCCACCCACACGTGGGGAGCTCAGATCCCCAGAGGAGCAGATCCCTCACCCTGTGAGTGCCAGGGGAGACAAACTTCCCCATCACCTCCCACTCTGCCAAGCGGATCCCTCCGAAGCTCAGGGCAAACCGAGGGTTCCTCAGGGAGCACTGCAGCCCTGCAGAGCCGGGGTGCAGAGCACAGCACCGAGCAGCAGCCACAACCACGACTGCAGAGCAGCTCCCAAAAATGGGTTTTCTTCAGGAAAAGGAGACAGGGAGAACTCCAGAGAGACTCCACGAGCCCAGCAGAGCTGCAGAGCTGCCTCCTGTGAAGAGTTTCATCCCTCAGAGGATGGAAACCAACCACCACAGAGCGTTGCAGGGACAGACTGACCCCACCACAGCCTGTCCAGGGCACAGGACTCATGTCCAGCCACGCTGGATCCTCCTGGCAGGACAGGAAGCCTCCCCCAGGCCAGCTGGCCTCCCAGCACAGAGCTGTGCCCGCAGGGAGCTTGGGAAGCTCCCACTTACTTGTTGAAGAGATGATTGTCCACCTTGATCTTACTGTAGGCTTTGAAGTCGTCGGGCATTAACATGACAGGGACAGGGACGTTGCTGAGCTCGTTGATCTGCAGGAGAAAGGGAAGGGACGCTCAGGGCCCGGCTGTCACTGCCCTGGGGACCTGCAGGGACACCCAGCAGCCCAGGGGATGGCTGTGGGGCACTGGGACCCGTCAGACAGCGGCAGCTGGGGGACACTGTGGTGACAGTTCCATCACTGGTGAATCCTCCTGAGAGGGTTTCCCCTTCCACCGACTGTCCAGGGCACAGCTGAGAGCCCAGACACACCCACAGGCCAGAAACTGGCAGATTTTATATTCCAGCCTTAATTTATCCCTGCTACAAGGCAGGCTGACCACGGCCTCCGGCAGCTGCCTGTGGCTGCTGCTTCCACGCTGCCTGGCTCCCGTCCCTCCCATCCCACCTCCTCTGGGGGGATGAGTCAGTCACTGGATTGTTTTTGCTCCTCAGTCATGTGTGGCAGCCACAGGAACACGGGGAGAGCAGGAGAACGAATGTTCAGCTGCTATTGTACAGGCGGGGCTCGTGCTGCAGCACCCAGCAGTGGCAGCATTAATAATAATAATAATAATAATAATAATAATAATAATAATAATAATAATAATAATAATAAAGATCCAGCTCTGGACTGTGTCTGCCTGCCCTGCCGCAGTCACCGAGGAGGCTGTGCCAGAATCAAGAGCAGGTCAGGAGGTTTCTGAGCTGCCTTTTGTGAGAACAGCCCCTCCCAGGGAGTCCCCACAGCCCCACCTCACTGAACTCCCGATAAGAGCCTGGATTTAGGAAGGAATTCCACTCCAGCTCTGTTCCCGTGCCTGCTGTGCCCAGCAGGTACTGCTGCACAGGGACAAGGCTGGGCTTTGGCTCCGTGTCAGCTCCGGGGGCTCTCCCCAGCACCAAAACCTCCAGCAGAACAAACGACTCCCAGCACGCTCCGAAAGCTGCTGGAAAACTTCCCCTGCTGCCTTGGGAGCAGGAAAAGAATCCAGCTCTGGGATTCCCCATTCCCTGAGTGCAGCAGGACACAGTCCCAGCCCTGCTGGGCTCGGCCCCGGCGCTGGGGACATGCCTGAGCTAATTCCGGCTTTATCCCACCCTTTCTCCATCAAAAACAAAAACCCCAGACCAGATTTAACACACGTCAGACTGGGGAAGAAAGACACATCCCAGTGCCAGGAGGGAAGGGGGCTATTTTCAGAGGCAGCCATCCCACACACAGCAGATCAGAGGGAAGGGAAGGGAAGGGAAGGGAAGGGAAGGGAAGGGAAGGGAATCCTGGAGGGAGCAGGGAAGGAGCTCTGCAAATCCTTGCCCTGCAGCATCCAGATGATGCTTGTGAAAAACGAGCCCCGCTCTCTTTCAAAATGTGCAAGTTTAGTGAAAAAGTAAAAACAGACAACTAAGAGAGAGAAAGCAGAAGTTTCTCAGCCGAGGGTGCCTGGCATAAGGTCAGCCAGCAGCACACCTTCCACTCTTCCAGACTTGGATATTTAAGGACTGCTGTGTCCTTTCAATCATCTCATCTGATAGATTTATTTGTGGGTGGCTCCACTCTGTCTGGTAACGCGGGTCTCGTAAATTTTCTTCTTCAGGTTTTGGTTGTTTTTATTTTGATTTTAAAAAAAAGTAGAAATCTGGCGGCCTTCATGCAGGGCCACAATTATTATTATTAATTATTAATTATTAATTAAGATTAACTCTATTAATAAGAGTTTAGAAAAGTGATGGATGTATTTTCTGATTGTGACACAGTGTAAATAGTAAAAAATTGGGTTTTTTTTTCTTCTTTGTAACATCTGAACTGACCCAGCCAGAAAATACGGGGGAAGAGTCATCACCTTGTAACCCTCCATAAAAAACCTGCTAACTTTCTGGGGTTTTTTTAATCAAAATAACCAAAAACCTCAAGAAAAAGATTTATGAGACCCACGTTACCAGACAGAGCCACCCACAAATAAATCTATCAGATAAGATGACTGGGGAAACTTGAACCAGAAAAGAATGTTTTAATATCTATTGAATATGTGACACAGCAATTCCTAAACACAGTAATTGAAAAGAGAAGTGTGCATTTTCTGCTGAGGCACCCCAGCTGGACCTTCCTGCCTTTCTGTCTCCTAATTGTCTAGTTTTAATTTTGATTAAACTTATAAATTTCCCTAAGAGAGTGGAACTCGCTTTTCACAACCTGGAGCTGTAATTGGACAATTAAGCCCTGATACACAAATAAACCAAATTTATATCTGCCAAAAACAAAAAAAAAAACCCTCGTGACTGTCTCCATCTCCTCTGCCAGGCTCCTGTTCTGCCCAAGTACCTGTTAAAGGCATTTAATAAATCCTGTTTTATTCTCTGCCAAGCCTCTGCTCCAGGTATCCAGCCCAAGGCATCCCAGCAGTGCCACAAACCCTCTGGGATGTTTGGAAAAGGCTGCACAGATGAATGAGTAAATAAACAATTATTTATTATTAAATCTGAGGGTCCAGCCTGGCAGAATGTGGCTGTGATAGTGAGCGAGAGGCTGATCGCGAGCGCCTTGAAAAATCAAAAGGGTTTTAATAAAGATGAAAAACAATACAAAACGCAAAATAACAAAGCCCAGCACAGCGCAGAGACAAACTCCTTGCTTGCTGCAGCGCCTCAGAAAGCGAGAAGGAAAAGCGAGGAGTTCTTTTGTTCTTTTCCTTTTGTACATAACAGCTCAGGTGGGCTTTGTGGCCCGAGGAGTGAAACAACAGCCTTTGAGCAACATTTCCAGGGTCCAATCTGCACTTCTGGGCTGGCTTCGAGCCAGTTACGGAGAGAAATCCACAAAACTTTCCAGCTAGACTTTGTAACGTGTCAAAAGGTGAAGTGAAGCTCTTCCCCTCTTTGGAAGCACCCGCTGGAGGCGTGAGGATTGAATTCCCCCACACACCCCACGGCAGGGAGAGGCTCAGCTCAACCCTGCCCCACACCAAGCCCCGAGCCACAGGGGAGGGAAAAGAGAACAAGCCTCCAGGTGAGGAAGGGATCCCCCGGCTCGAAGCCACTGCAGGAGTCCCACGAAGAGATTTCCCCTCGGGGCCGAGGAGAAAACAACTCCTCCCGCAGCGAGACAGAGGCGCCGCTGCCTCCAGCCGCTCCGTATCGCCGTCTGCCACGGGGGGAAAGCCCGACAGCTCCCGGCCCTCTCCCCGGCGTGGGGAAAGGCACGAAGAAGCCTTTCTCAGCTCCCCGGCGAGCGGAGGAAGGGTGCTGACGGCTCCCAGGGAACGGCGGGCGGGATTCGGAGGCTGCTGGCAGCGATTCACACACGAACGCTCCCAGGCCTCGCCGGCTGGCTGCCCTCGTTTCTGCCGCGGCGCAAAACCTCCAAGGGAGCGGGGGGGAACCTGTTGCCGGGCTCCTGAGTGGCAGAAATGGTGCAGCGGGAGAGATCCGGCTCGTTTGGGAGGTGTCACCGCTCCTCACGAGATCAAAGAGCCCCAAAAATCCTCCCCGCCGTGGAAGGCTCTCCCCCCTTCCAGCAGAGCTGGATGGATGCTCGGGAGGAGACGGAGGGGGCTGTGCTGGGCACCAGGATGGGGATGAAGGGCCGGATTTGGGATCCTGGCTCTGGAGGAGACAGGGAGAGAAGGAATGGGGCTGTGCTGGGCACCCAGAAGGGGATGAAGGGCTGGATTTGGGATTCTGGCTCCGGAGGACACACAGAGAAGGAATGGGGCTGTGCTGGGCACCCAGAAGGGGATGAAGGGCTGGATTTGGGATCCTGGCTCTGGAGGACACAGAGAGAAGGAATGGGGCTGTGCTGGGCACCAGGATGGGGATGAAGGGCTGGATTTGGGATCCTGGCTCTGGAGGAGACAGGGAGAGAAGGAATGGGGCTGTGCTGGGCACCAGGATGGGGATGAAGGGCCGGATTTGGGATCCTGGCTCCGGAGGACACAGAGAGAAGGAATGGGGCTGTGCTGGGCACCAGGATGGGGATGAAGGGCTGGATTTGGGATCCTGGCTCCGGAGGACACAGAGAGAAGGAATGGGGCTGTGCTGGGCACCAGGATGGGGATGAAGGGCTGGATTTGGGATTCTGGCTCTGGAGAAGACAGGGAGAGAAGAAATGGGGCTGTGCTGGGCACCAGGATGGGGATGAAGGGCCGGATTTGGGATCCTGGCTCCGGAGGACACAGAGAGAAGGAATGGGGCTGTGCTGGGCACCAGGATGGGGATGAAGGGCCGGATTTGGGATTCTGGCTCTGGAGGACACAGAGAGAAGGAAGGGGGCTGTGCTGGGCACCAGGATGGGGGTGAAGGGCCAGATTTGGGATTCTGATTTCGGTGGAGACACAGAGAAGGAATGGGGCTGTGCTGGGCACCCAGAAGGGGATGAAGGGCTGGATTTGGGATTCTGGCTCTGGAGGACACAGAGAGAAGGAATGGGGCTGTGCTGGGCACCAGGATGGGGATGAAGGGCTGGATTTGGGATTCTGGCTCCGGAGGACACACAGAGAAGGAATGGGGCTGTGCTGGGCACCCAGAAGGGGATGAAGGGCTGGACTGGTCATTTCTAGACCCTTCCCCAGGGCAGTGCTCCCTGGGCCTTTGCTCCTGGCACCAGCCTGGAAGGAAACATGGATTTGTTTAGTTGAATTCTGCTGCTACGTTGGGCTTTTTAAATTATTTTTTTTTTCTGTCTTTTAAGCACCGTGTGCTCCCACAGCAACACCCCTGCCTGACACTTTCCCACGGGAGAGGAACAAAAAGCCCCCACACACCTCGGGAAAGGGATCTCCCAAGCTCTCCCTTCTCACAGCACCAGCCTCAGCAGGCAGCCCCCTTCCCGAGGATTATCCAGCCAGAGAGGAGTCCTTGCCCAGAGGAAAGCCTGGCCAGCAGCTCCTCTCCCCTCTGCACAGGGATCCCGTCCTCAGGCTCATCCCCGGGGGGAATCCGAGCAGCCTCCAGGAGGGAACAACGTGACAAATGCCTGGCACGTGTTTGCTGTCTCTCCTTCTCCCCGGGGAGAGGCGTGGAGCAGATTAAATATAGCGGAGAGAGCGAGAGTGTGTGTGTGTGTGTGTGTGTGTGTGTGTGAGCGCGGCCAGGGGGGTTTCTGCTCCACGAGGCAAGGTCACAGCAAGGTGCACTGCTCAGCTCCCCGGGGAGCACATTCCCAAGGTTTTGTCCCCCAAAAACAGAGGAGGGAGTCTGCCTGGAGCAGGATCTCTGGGGATGTGGGTACCAGGGAGATGCTGGGTGTGGTTCTGGAGGGGGCAGCAGATACTTAAATCTTTATATTTCAACCTTTATACTTAAATCTTCATCCTACAACCTTTCCCACGAGCACACACACGCACCTGGGCCCTCAGAGCCGCTGCAGGGCACAGGGTGAGCACGGTGAGCCCGGGCTGGGGCCACAGCTCGGCCACACAGGTCCAGAGGCTCGCTGGGAGCCCAGGGATCTGCATCCGCACCCCGAGCGACGCTGGGTTCCTGTAATGATTCCAGATTTTTAACCCTGATCTGCCCTCAAATCCTCTTCCCCTTTTAGCCCCGATCTGCCCTCAAATCCACTTCACTTCTTAGCCCAGATCCGCTGTGAATCCCCAGGAAAATCCAGCCCGTTTGTGCCCAGTCCCCTCCTGCCCAGAGCTCTCCCCCTCCCCAGCACAGACCCCCGCGAGAGGCCGGCCCAGGATTACAGCACCATCCAAAAGTGGGGTTTTGGGGTTTTTTTGTGGGTTGGCAGAGGTGAGGCTGAGCTCCTGCCCCTCCCAGGCCGGGACAGCGGGGGTGGCACCGCCAGAGCCCCGCAGAGGGCTGGGACACACCCGGGGGCTCTCAGGATTGCAGACAGACCGCTGACAAAACCTTCTCTGGGACAGACCCATTCCCGTTTTCCCTGTCTAGGACAGACACCATTCCCATTTTTCCCCAGCTGGGACAGACCCCATTCCCATTTTTCCCTGCCTGGGACAGACACCATTCCCGTTTTTCCCTGGTTTTGCCACCTCCTGAGAAGAAAGGAGCAATTCCCAGGACGAGTCCTGAGCCACCCCACAAGGACAGAGGGAAAATCCCCAATTCCCCAATCCCAGAGGGAAAAGCAGCTGGATGCCAACAAGGATCAAGAGCAGGAGGGAAAAAATCCTCCTCCAGTGCCCAAAACCTTCACCCTCAGCACAACCCAGCTTTGCAGGGCTGCACAATCCCTCCTCCCTCTCTCTCCGTCCAACTTTCACTCCCTGGCCACTGGAATTCTTCACCAAAACTGATGATTTCGCCACCAAATCCAACTCCCTCCCCAACGAAAACCCACATCAATATTCCGTGTCAGCTCAGAGGGGCAATTAGCACCAGGAAATTGATGAGGAAACGGCATTTGTTTACTAACAAGACGCAGCTGATGGGAGTTTTGCGAGCCCCCAACTCTCCCGGGGATTCTTTGCTACAAGAATTCGCTCGGGGGGGGGAAAAAAAAATAAAAGATACTTTGTTCCCTTGCAAGCCTTTCCCAATCTCGGTGAGCATTAGTTAAACTTCATGAATGCTCCGGGGGAAGGAGGTAAAAAGACACGCGGGGAAATCACTTTAGCACCGAGATAAACCCACAGCTGCAGCGAAAACTTCAGAGCAGCGACTGGGTGATGGTTTGAGGGGGGGAAAAACCTCCGTTTTCCATGAATTAGAGCATGATTAATCAGTATCCAGGATAAGAACGCCGGGGAAGAGCGAATCTTGTAGTCGATAATTCCTCTGGGGACACCAGGATGCTTTGAGAAGGAAAAAAAAAAAAACCAAACAAACCAATAAAAGCAAACCAATCTATTCCTGAAAAAAAAAAAGTCCTTGGAAAGGTGCTGGAAAGGACTCGGGGATCTTTCTGTCCCCAGTCCTGTCACAGGTGGGCAGAGCTGAGGCTTCACTCGGTCCAAAAAAAAAGCTGAGAAATGGGAATATTCAACAGCTGAGCCACGGCCACGGCAGCCAGAGGAAAGGAGCAGGGAAGTGAGCCCCGTTCTCCTGCTGAACCACCCGGGAAAACCTGATTTTTTATCCCAAAAATGGGAAATGGGCTCCTGGAATGGGGATTTGAACGGGAAAAGGACTCCTGGAATGGGGATTTGAACGGGAAATGGGCTCCTGGAATATGGATTTGAACAGGAAAAGGACTCCTGGAATGGGGATTTGAATGAGAAAAGGGCTCCTGGAATGGGGATTTGAACAGGAAAAGGGCTCCTGGAATGGGGATTTGAACAGGAAAAGGACTCCTGGAATGGGGATTTGAACAGGAAAAGGGCTCCTGGAATATGGATTTGAACAGGAAAAGGACTCCTGGAATGGGGATTTGAACAGGAAAAGGGCTCCTGGAATATGGATTTGAACAGGAAAAGGACTCCTGGAATGGGGATTTGAACGGGAAAAGGGCTCCTGTAGGAGGAGGAATAAGGATTTGAACAGGAGCTCCTGGAATGTGGATTTGAAGAGGAAAGGGCACCTGGAATATGGATTTGAACGGGAAATGGGCTCCTGGAATGGGGATTTGAATGAGAAAAGGGCTCCTGGAATATGGATTTGAACAGGAAAAGGACTCCTGGAATGGGGATTTGAACGGAAAAAGGACTCCTGTAGGAGGAGGAATAAGGATTTGAACAGGAGCTCCTGGAATGTGGATTTGAACAGGAAAGGGCACCTGGAATGTGGATTTGAACAGAAAAGGGCTCCTGGAAGGAGGATTTGAAGAGAAAAGGGCTCCTGGAACACGGATTTGAACAGGATCTCCGGGCTGAGCGGGCTGGGGCCAGGCCCTGGGTCATTCCAGGGGCTGCACATGCTGCTGTCCCCAGAGGTCACTCAGAGCCGGGAAGGGACAGCTCCAGGCAGTTCCCAGCGTGCCAGCACCAATTCCTGGCCTGTTTGATCTGGGCCAGATGCTGCCGTGGCCAAGGAGCTGCGTTTCCCTGGAATACTAACGAGCTCCTGAGGGCCTGGGAGCCGGAGCCCCTGGAGCTGCCTCGTGTTGGGAAAGACAATTTCTGGTGTCTCAGTAGCTCAGCAGAATGGGGGAGACGTTGGGAAAGGTGAGGCAGGAAAAGCTTATAAATAAGATCTCCTGGCAAGAGATGCTGAAAATAGAAAAGCTGTGAGGGAAATAGAAATGAGAGCTTAGAGAGGTGGGCATGGCAGGCAGGATGACGATTTTATGGGCTGAGTGACAGCAAACAAAGGGGCTCGAGGGAGTAGCCCCGCAAGGTATGGGGGAAAAGGGAGATAAGGAAGAGTTGAGAGTTTAGAACACAGAATTATATGGTAATACAGCAGTTCCCATGGGCTGCATGCAGAGCCTGGAGGTTTTGTATCTCGGGTCGGTCACTGTAAATCAGAATATTGAACACAAACGGAGATATAAAGGAAAAAGGACCGAGCTCTCTCACCCCTCATTCACTCTCCCTCTCTTTGGGGCTCCCTCCAGCCCAGGCTGGTGGCTGTAGGACGACCCTTTTACCCACCACTCCTGCAATAAAACCTCGTGTTCTCAAAGTGTCTCAGAGTTCCCTCTCCCTGCCCTCCATGGAGCTCCTACAGCCTCGGGCAAGATCCACGCCAGCCAACAGATCTCCACAAAAACGGCACGGTTGTGCCTTTCCTTTGCCATCAGGCAGAGCTGCTGGAATGTTTTCCAGCTGAGGAACCCAGCAGCATCATCACAGCCCTACAGAGATCCCCGGTGTGGGATCTGCAAACCCGGGATCCCAGAGCCTGCCGTCAGCAGCACCTTACAACTGTTTCCATGGTTCCCAGAGCATCACACCACGCCGTGCTCGTCCCTCCTGCCTGGGAGGAGGCTGCTCTCCCTTCCAGAACCATCCCGGTTTCGCAGCCCGGGCCCAGGACACACACCTGGAGCAGCACACAGGGCCCCAAGCCCCGGGAGCCGCAGCTCCTCTCTCTCCCAGTGCCATGACGACGGCAGGAGAAGCTTCCCCAGGAGCCATCGGGGGCTGGCAGAAAACTCCCAAATCGAGCCTGAGCCTCGGCGGCTCCACTCAGACACGAGCTCTCCCCTCCCCTCCGTGGTTTTCTGGTCCAAAATTCAGATTGTTTGAGTCACAGCGGCCCCACCCCGACCCCGACCCCGATCCCGGGCCTGCCTGGGGACCGCCGGGACCTGTTTGTTGAAACACTAAACGGGGGTTCCAGAAAGCAGCTCCCGCTGCTCTCCAGAGCCAGCCCTGGCCCTGCTCACCAGCCCCTTTAGGGGAGAACCGGCCCACGGGGATTTCTGCGGCGCGTGAAACGGATGTTTGTTTGATTTGTCCGGGAAAAAGTTCACCCCGGAGCCGAGCGTTTCTGATGGGATCCTCCTGGCACAGCCCCGGGCTTGTGCTCAGAGCTGTCTTCTCCTCCTCCCTCCGCAAGGATCCCAGGGCAGAACCCCCTGGACACAGCCCAGAGCCTCCTCGGCCAAACATTCCACAACCCCCCAAAACATTTCCACAAAGCTTAAAGGTGTTTCCAAAATGATTTGTCACCCCTCCTTGTCCAAAGCAGCCAAACATACAACAACCCCCCAAAAAGATTTCCTCAAAGCTTAAAGGTGTTTCCGAAATGATTTGTCACCCCTCCTTTTCACAGTCAAATATTCAACAACCCCACAAAAGATTTCCACAAAGCTTAAAGGTATTCCTGAAATGATTTCTCACCCCTCCTTGTCCAAAGCAGCCAAACATACAACAACCCCCCCAAAAAGATTTCCTCAAAGCTTAAAGGTATTCCCAAAATGATTTGTCACCCCCCACCTTGTCCAAACGTTCAACGACCCCCCAAAAGATTTCCTCAAAGCTTAAAGGTATTCCCGAAATGATTTCTCACCCTCCCCTTTACACAGCCAGATATTCAACAACCTCCCAAAAGATTTCCACAAAGCCTAAAGGTATTCCCAAAATGATCTCCAAACCCACCAGCTGGAGGCACATCATTCCAATCCCCACCAGGATCACGTCCCGGCCACAGCCCAGCAGGAGCAGCTGCCAGGGAACCACCAAACCCTCACGCCGAGGTGGCAGAGAGATTTACTGGGAAATCCTGAACGCCTTCCCAAAGGTCAGGAGGTCACAGCTGAACTTCTCTCACCTCCTTTTTTTTCCCTCAGCTCCTTTCCTGGCAGCAATTTCTCCCTAATACACTTCCGATATAATCTCATTAGCAGCTCAGTGTCAGCTCGCCTTCCTCCCTCTTTGCCCGAATATCTCAGAGCCAAGTGTTCCCAAAGTTATTCTGGCCTGAGCCTCAAATTCCTGCCAGGCTCCTGCTGCCCACACAGCGACAACAAAGGAAAACACACCAAAAAAAAAAAACCAAACCAGAAATGCAACAACAGTCCCTACGAGGCCACGAATGAAAAATCCCATCATTTCCATTTCTTCAGGGCTGCTGATGGCACCGCTGATCAAAGGCTGATTAAACTCATTATCCTGCTTCCTGGGCAAGGCTGGGAGCACTTGGAACATCCTCTGCCTCAAAGGCAGCACGGGGCTGAGCCACATTTGGGAGCTTTCACTCCAGCCAGGCAGGCCAGGAATGCAAGGAGGATTTTTTTTTTTTGTGAATTCTTGGTGTGTTATTTGTTTTGGAAAAAAAAAAAAAACCCAAAAACAACAAAAGAGCCCAAATCCCTTTCACTCTCTAGGAAACATCCGCTAATCCACCGGAGAAACAGGTGTGTCTGAGCCCTAAAAGTGGATTAATTGAGGAAAGGACAAGGCTTCTTTGGCCACCAAGAACAGCAGCCACATCATCCAAGGCTCAACGCTCGTGCCTGCCGTCAGAAACCGGGGAGAAGTTTCCAGAGAAAACACAGGGATGGTCTCGGGAATTACCAAAGGAGGTGGAACAGAGCTGAGCCATCACAGACATTCCCAAGGGACTCTCACAACCTGTGCCCAGAGGAACTGAGACCAAGAGGACACGCATGGCCCGAGCCCTGCAATCAGAGGGGACAAAACCTTGCATTTCTGGGGGGATGGAGTGGGAGACGCATTGTCCCCTCCGGGCTGTGACACCGGGGAATCCCTGCCTGCGACAGTCCCGGGTGGAGACCCGAGGGATGGCACAGGGAACAGGGCTGTGGGGGCCAAACTGGGGTCCTCAGGGCCCCCACGATGCCAGAGGGGGAATTGTTCCACAGCAACATCGCCCGGGAAGGCATCGGTCCCGGGGGCTGGAAAAGGTGTCGGGGGTGGCAGTGTGGGGACACAGGGACACCCCGAACTGCCCGGGGACACAGGGACACCCCAAACTGCCCGGGGACACAGGGACACTCCAAACTGAGCCCGGGGACACCCCGAACTGAGCCCGGGGACACAGAGCCCAGGGAGGGGCTGCCTCAGGGGAGGGATGGAGGAGGAGGGAAGGCTGGCATCCAGCGGGGATGAGGGTGCCGGGGGGAGAAATAAGGGCCCATCCTGAGGAGGAGCGGGGAAGGGTCGGATCTGAGGGGGTCGGGCATTGCTGAGGGGCACAGGGGGCTCTGAGGGGACCAGGTCCCGTTCCCGGGGGCTCTGAGGGGACCAGGTCCCGCTCCCGGGGGCTCTGAGGGGCACAGGGGGCTCTGAGGGGACCAGGTCCCGTTCCCGGGGCTCTGAGGGGCACAGGGGGCTCTGAGGGGACCAGGTCCCGCTCCCGGGGGCTCTGAGGGGACCAGGTCCCGCTCCCGGGGGCCGTGAGGGGCACAGGGGGCTCTGAGGGGACCAGGTCCCGCTCCCGGGGGCTCTGAGGGGACCAGATCCCGCTCCCGGGGGCCGTGAGGGGCCGCTCCCGGCTCTGAGGGACGCGGGTTCGGGCGGGGTGTGGGGGCCGCGCCGCCCGCTCTCACCGTGTGGTTCGCCCCCCACATCAGGACGCTGAGCAGCGGCTCCGAGGCCCGGAACAGCTTCACCTTCTGGCACACGAAATGTTTCTTCTTGGTCTTGGTCTTGCTGGCGCTCAGGGCCGAGCCCACGGCGGCCACGGCTCCCGCCGCCGTCCCCGCGGCCCCCGCGCAGTTCGCGGCCATGGCGGACCCGAGCGACCCCCTCCCCGCGCCCCCCTACCAGCGCCTCCGCATGGTTCCGCCCGGCCCGGCTGGCTCCCCCCCTCCTCCCGCAGTGGTACCGCCCGGCCCCGCCAGGCCCGGCCCGTTACGCTTCCCTCTCGCCGACGCTGCTCCGCCCCCCCCCCCTCCGCCGCCGCGGTGGTTCGGTCCCCGCCCCCCCCCCCCGCCCGCCCCCGCGGTGGTTCGCTCCGCCGCGGCCGGCCGAGCCCGCTCCGGCCCCGCGCCCAGGAGGCGCCAAGATGGCGGCGGGCTGAGGGGGTGGCCAGCGGGAGGCGCCACGTCCCGCCCGAGCGGGGGGAAGCCGCGGGTAATGGCGGAGGAAAACTCCGGTCCGCGCTGCGGCAGGAGCGGAGAGAGCCGCGGCACGCATCGGGCTGTGGGAGGGAACAACGGAGAGGGATAACGGGGAGAGAAAGAGCCAGAGGGAAAAAAAGCCTCGTTCCCCCCTCCTCTTCCCAGAGATAGACTCGCCCAGCCGGCGTGACGCGCCGCGCAGGGCCACGCCCCCTAGGGAACGGACCAATCAGCGGCGAGGCGGCTGGAATTATGAATGGGCTGTTACACACGTCACGCGCCGCCGTTTAAAGGGCCCGCGGCCGCGCGGGGACCCCGCCGGGACCCTCGGCGGGACAACGGGGACACTCCGGGCCCGGGACGCGTCCTGCGGGCTGGACACGCCCGAGAAGCGGCTGCTGCAGCCTCCCGAAGCCTCGCCAACCCTTCCCGCCCACAGCCAATTCACCCCTTGCCCCTCCCTCCCGGAGCCACAAAGGACATTTAACAAACGCCAGTGAAGTTTCTTAATTAAAAAGGCAAAATAAATCTACAACTGCTGTACATATACACATTACTTACATTACAAAATCCCAGAGAAGTATTTGCTGTGGCAGCTACGCCCTTGCTCGTTCCCCCTTTTTCCCCCTCCCCCCTCAGAAACTGCTTCTTTTGGGTCAAGGAGCGATGAAATAAACCTGCGAGCCACCAAGGAGCACAGTGGGAGGTGTGGATGCAAACGGTGTGGAACAGGGGTTCTGCCAAATCCCACGGAATCACCTCAGGCGCGGATGGGCTCTGCTCCGGATTTTCAGGATTAACAAAAATAAACCTCCAGCTGTGGCACAGTTTGGTAACAATGTACAAAAGTGACACCAGTCAGGGCGGGGAGAGCAGGAGGAGCTCTGGGATCACGTTAGAAACGGAACAAAAAGAGCCTCAGGAGGCCCCAAACCCAGAGCCCCAAGTCCTGAACGCCGCCGAGGGCTCAGCTCCGGGATCCGGAATTGTTCCTGCAGAGCTCTCACCTCTGGGGAACAACCACCACTGAGCTCCTGCCCAGGGGCACGACAGGGCTTTCACCTCTGCATAAAGTTCTTTTCCAAGGCAGCAGGAGTCCTCTGCAGGGAGTGGATGTTGCGTTTGACCCGATCCTCCAGGCTCGAGGTGGAGGCACTTTCCAGCTTCAAACGCCTGCAGGGACGGGAGCAGAGAGAGAAATCACAGCTCTGGTGTCACCAAAGCCCAGGAAAAACCTACAGTCACCTGTCAGATGGTAAAACAAAAGAGGGAACGGGAGCAGAGAGAGAAATCACAGCTCTGGTGTCACCAAAACCCACTAAAAACCTACAGTCACCTGTCAGATGGTAAAACAAAAGAGGGAACGGGAGCAGAGAGAGAAATCACAGCTCTGGTGTCACCAAAGCCCAGGAAAAACCTACAGTCACCTGTCAGATGGTAAAACAAAAGAGGGAACGGGAGCAGAGAGAGAAATCACAGCTCTGGTGTCACCAAAGCCCAGGAAAAACCTACAGTCACCTGTCAGATGGTAAAACAAAACAGGGAACGAGAGCAGAGAGAGAAATCACAGCTCTGGTGTCACCAAAGCCCAGGAAAAACCTACAGTCACCTGTCAGATGGTAAAACAAAAGAGGGAACGAGAGCAGAGAGAGAAATCACAGCTCTGGTGTCACCAAAGCCCAGGAAAAACCTACAGTCACCTGTCAGATGGTAAAACAAAAGAGGGAACGGGAGCAGAGAGAGAAATCACAGCTCTGGTGTCACCAAAGCCCAGGAAAAACCTACAGTCACCTGTCAGATGGTAAAACAAAAGAGGGAACGGGAGCAGAGGGAGAAATCACAGCTCTGGTGTCACCAAAACCCACTAAAAACCTACAGTCACCGGTCAGATGGTAAAACAAAAGAGGGAACGGGAGCAGAGGGAGAAATCACAGCTCTGGTGTCACCAAAACCCACTAAAAACCTACACTTACCCATCAAATTGTAAACCAACACAAAATAAACCAAGTTTATTTTTAAATTCAAGGTTTAAATAAAGTTTAAACTTTTGCCCAGCGGTTGGGGGATGAGGTTGACACCTCTCCAACCCCACTGGTCAAACCAAAATCAATCTCTCAATTTACCTTTCCCCCCTTTCCCCCCCCCCAAAAAAAAGTATTATTTCCTAAACATCAGTCTTTGTATATGTAAAAAAAACCAAACCTCCAATAAAAATGTAAATTATCAAAAAACTGCAAAAATCAAAACAACCCTCTGGGGCTGAAGGAGAGCAGCTCAGGGTTAGGGACTGGATTTTGGGATGGAATTCCCAGAGAATTCCCAGAGAAGCTGTGGCTGCCCCTGGATCCCTGGAAGCGTGGAAGGTGGCCCTGCCATGGCAGGGGTGACGCTGGATGGGATTTAAGGTCCTTTCCCACCCAAACCACTCCAGGATTGTGTGATTTTGTGATCCCAGCTCTGGGCTTCGCTGCCACGAGCACAAGGGACTCAATGAGCACCTGTGCTCAGAGGTTTTATTGCCAAACACAGATTCCAATCCCACGGGGGGAACTGCAGGCCTCAAACTGCACCAAGCTCCCCGAATACTGAGAGATTTGAGAGAATACCTGCACATAAAACACCCCCAGGGTGGCAAAACATCAGCAATGCCCAGCTTGGGCCTGACTCCCAACCAGCAAAAACCAGGCTTTGGGTTGAGGGGGAAATTTGGGAGCAGCAGATGTCACCAGCTGTGGAAAACCCAGGGCAGAGGTGCAATCCCACGATCTGACCCACCCCAGACACCGAGCTTTGACAAATCCTTCTCTGCTTCAGGACTTTTGCCTTTGTCAATTATTCTGAGTTACACTCAAGGTTTTATTTTCATTTGACACAAATTAAGTGTTGACAGAATTAAGCACAGTTAAGCTTGGCTATATTTAGGTCTGAGTTAAGTGATATTTTATTGTTTTAGTGTCCTGTTAATGCTACGTTTTATTATCATTATTTATTATTATAAGTATTGTTATTATTTATTACTATTATTGTTAATATTATTTATTTATTTAAGTATTCTTTCAATGCTAAGTTTTATTATTGTTTATTATTTTATAAGTATTTTATTATTATTTATCATTATTAATGTTATTATTTTTATTTATTTTATTATTCTGTCAATGTTAAGTTTTATTATTATTGTTTACTATTTTATGAGTATTGTTATTATTAAGTATTATTTATCATTGTTGTTATTATATTTATTTATTTATTTTAGTATTCTGTTAATAAACGTTTTATTATTATTGTTTATTATTATAGGTATTGTTATTATTAAGTATTTATTATTATTACTATTTATTTTAGTATTCTGTTAATAAAACGCTTTATTATTATTGTTCATTATTATTATTTTATAAGCATGGTTATAAGTGTATATATATTGTTTATAAGCATTAAGTATTATTATTATTAATGTATATTTATTTATTTTAGTATTGTGATAATGCTAAGTTTTATTACTATTATAATATGACATTATTATTATTATTATTATTATTACTATTATTATTATTATTATTATTGTTATTATTTTTATTTTATTTTATTTTATTAATTTATTTTAGTATTCTGTCAAGGCTAACTTTTACTAAGTTTGGGCCCCGTTCGGTTCAGGTTAACCTGAAGTTGTTTTAGAGCTAAATCTCTCCTCGGAGTCTGGATTCCCCCGGGAGGAGGAGGCGGTAAAAGACTCACTGGAAGAATTTCCCGTCCCTGGTGTCGAGTTTCTCCAGCTCCCGCTCCAGCTCCTCCTCCCTGCGCTGCCTCCGGAGGTTGTTGGCTCTCTCCTCCTCCCTCCACTTGGCGTTCTCCATCATTTCCTGCCGTTTCCTCTCCAGTTCCTCGGCAGAGATCTTCCTGGAGGGGTGGAAAACACCTCTGCTGACATTTCCCTGTGAAGCCTGACCCCTCTCTGGGATGCTGGAATCGTTCAGATCAACCAAAAACGGTTCACAACCCTCCCAAAATGAGGGGGATTTTTGTCCCTGGCAGCCAAGCAGCAAAGCCCGTGAGGACACTTTTAAACATCCCACCTCCCCACATGGCAGCAGGAGGCTCTTTGCTCCCTTCTGCTCACTGATCCCCGAATTGGTTTAACTTGATCTCCAAGGTGACGCTGTCAGGATCCTGGTTTTGGCCTGACAGAACAGGATTACCACCCCTGGGACAAAGAATTCCCCCTCCTGCTGCCCTGCGGCACAAGCAGCACCAGGGGCTGGGGAGGTCCCAGCCAGCAGCCAAGCCCAGCAGCACCAGGTGAGCCCAGGTGGGGTTTTTTTGGCTATTTCACCTGTCCCACTCCAGTCACCAGAGGAAAATTTGGTTCTCAGGTGCCCCCCCAGGACTGGGACAGGACAGGGACAAGGACAGGGCCCCACTGACCTGGTGTAGCCCGACGTGTGCTGGCGCCTGAAGCTCTTTTTGGGGGAAGGGCTCCTGGCTCTGCCCTTCTCCTCCCGGCTGCTGTGCCTGCAAACCCCAAAATCCCAACATCCATCAGCCCCAAAACCCCCTCGTCGGCCCCAAAATCCCCTCGTCGGCCCCAAAATCCCCTGATCAACCCCAAAATCCCCTCATTGGCCCCAAAATCCCCTCATCGGCCCCAAAATCCCCTCGTCGGCCCCAAAATCCCCTGATCAACCCCAAAATCCCCTCGCCCGCCCCCAAATCCACCCAAAGATCCCATTTTTGAACACCCCCTGGGGCATTTGCCACGTCCTGAGGTCCAGGTGTCCCCCACAGCCACAGGGCTGGTACCTGGCCACCCTAGAAACAAATCCCGCTCTGAATTTACTCTTTCATTATTTCATCAGCAAGCAACAAATCACCCGCCTTTATCACTTTATCTGTATTAAACAAAGGGAACTTTAACAGCTCTGAGTGATCAGCTTTAAGAGATCTGGGATTCCATCAGCAATCAACAAATATCTGGGTTTTTTCTATTTTTTCTGTATTAAATGAAGATGACTTAACAGCTCTGAGTGATCAGTTTGAAGAGGACTGGGATTCCCTCAGCAACCAACAAAAAATGGTTTTTATCACTTTATCTGTATTAAATAAAGGGAACTTTAACAGCTCTGAGTGATCAGCTCAAAGAGAATTGGAATTCCATCAGCAATCAACAAATATCTGGGTTTTTTCTATTTTTTCTGTATTAAATGAAGATGATTTAACAGCTCTGAGTGATCAGTTTGAAGAGGACTGGGATTCCCTCAGCAACCAACAAAAAATGGTTTTTATAACTTTATCTGAATTAAATAAAGATACTTTTACAGCCCTGAATGATCAGCTTTAAGAGATCTGGGATTCCATCAGCAATCAACAAATATCTGGGGTTTTTTCTATTTTTTCTGTATTAAATAAAGATGATTTAACAGCCCTGAATGATGAGCTTGAAGAGGACTGGGATTCCCTCAGCAACCAACAAAAAATGGTTTTTATCACTTTATCTGTATTAAATAAAGATAATTTAACTGCTCTGAGTGATCAGTTCCACCAGCAATGAACAAACACCTGGTTTCCTGGTTTTCTCTGTATTAAATCGTTTAACATCTCTGCACGATGAGCTTGCAGAGGACTGGGAGCCCCAGCAACCCCCCGCCCCAAGGGTGTGAGTGCAGAGGGCGACCCCGGAAACAACGGGGACTGTCCCCTCCTGGGAGCCCCTGGACACCGCCAGGGCAGAGATGCGGCAGCTGGGATCGCAGGGACGGGATTGCAGGGAATTCCCACTCACAGTCTGCTGTGCCTGGAGGGAGATCCTGCGGCTCTCTCGGGGTTCCTCCTGCTGGAATGTCTCTGTGGGGAGCGGGACGAGCTCCGGGAGCGCTCCCGGGCTCTGGGGGGGCTCCGGGAGGGCTGGACCTGCTCAGGATCCCTCACCTGGAACACATAGAGCTCTGCTGGGAACACTGGGAACACTGGGATGGGGTGGGATGGGATGGGGGGGGATCCATGGGATGGGATGGGATGGGATGGGATGGGATGGGATGGGATGGGATGGGATGGGATGGGATGGGATGGGATGGGATGGGATGGGATGGGATGGGATGGGATGGGATGGGATGGGATGGGATGGGATGGGATGGGATGGGATGGAGTGGAGTGGATGGGGTGGGGTGGGGTGGGATGAATGGGATGGGTTGGGATGGGATGGGATGGATTGGGTGGGACGGGCTGGGCTGGATGGGATGGAGTGGGGTGGATGTGGTAGGTTGGATGGGATGGGATGGGATCCATGGGATGGGATGGGATGGGAGCAGCCCTCACAGGGCACAGGGGATGAGATCTGGCACAGCTGAGGGAGGGAATTCCTGCCTGGGGTGGAATTCCCAGAGAAGCCGTGGCTGCTCCTGGATCCCTGAAGTGTCCCAGGCCAGGCTGGAGCAGCCTGGGGCAGTGGGAGCTGGCAGGGATGGCACCGGGTGGCTTTGCTGTCCCCTCCCACCCATTCCATCATTCCATGGATAATCTGAACAAACCTTATCCCAAATTCTGGGCAAAAGTCTGCCTGAACCCTGAATAATTTGAATTTTAAAGTTTAGCTGGCTCCACATTGAATCTAAAATTTACTAAATCATGTCCCACTCATAACCCTGCTGCAGCTGTTCCCAAAACTCCTGGTTTTCCCTCTCTCAGGGTGTACCTGCAAGCCATATCCCGGGATTTTGGAAGAAGCGGCCTTCCAGGAGGAACTGTCCGCTCTTTTCTGAGACCTAAAAGGAAAATAAAATCCTTCTGAAGCAGATGAACTGCGAGAATAAATCCATTTTTACCATTAAACTCTTTTTATCCGTTTATAATTTATACATTTCATACATTAGCCACCCAAAACCAACGGAGCAAAACAACATTTAACCCAATTTAATTAAAAGCATTAATTAGGGAGACAAAACTCAGGGAGAGCAGCTGAAAAAAAAAATCAGGAATAAAAAATAAAAAAGGAAAACTCACTTGTTCCTGCCCCTGTCCTCCTCAGAGCTGGAGCTGTGGCTGCTGGAGCTGCGCCGCCGGTGCTTCTTGTGCTTCTTCTTCTTCTCCTTCTTCTTCTTCCTCTCCTTCTTATCCAAACTGTTCTGCAGCTGGAAAAGGCAGAAAATTCCCTCAGAATCACAGGGAAAAAAAAAAAAAACAAAACAAACCAGAATTCCCCATGGGAAAGCTCCTGGCACAAAATACCCAAGCCAAAAAAAAAAAACAAATTCCAACAGAATAAATGTAAATAAAATACAAAAGAAAGAAAAACGTGGAGATGTTAATAAAAGAGACATTTTTAATTGAAAGGTATTTGCAGAATTTTTCTTATTTAGAGGTGTAAAAAAAATGTCTCTGAGAAATCTCTTGATAAAAATGTAGAGAACTTGATTAATTTCAAGATTTAAAGCCAAAAAATCTTGTTGAATTAGATTTTCTCTCAAAATCGAGGAGTTTAAGGAGCAAACAGAGCCCAGCTCCTCGTCCTGAACAAGAAAAACTCTGATTTTTGCTCCTCCCCTGGCTCACACCTACCAAAGCTTTGATCTTCTTCATTTTCACCGGATTGTTCAAAACTTCTCTTTTCTTTTCCTCCTCCCTCTTCCTAAAGCAGGGAAAAAAAAAAATCAGGTTTTCTAATCACATTTTCACAGAGAGGATCCGGCAATGCAAGCTCTGAAAACACAGAAAGCAGGACAAAAAATAAACAGAAATGTCGTGTGATCGTGTGTGATCCTGTGTGATTCTGCTGGATCCTTTGTGATTCTGTAATTCTGTGTGATTCTCTGTAATTCTGTAACTCTGTGTGATTCTGTGAGATTCTGTAATTCTATAATTCTCTGTAATTCTGCGTGATTCTGTGTAATTCTGTCATTCTGTGTGATTCTGTAATTCTGTGTGATTCTGTGATTGTGATTCTCTGCAATTCTGTGTAACTCTCTGTCATTCTGTAACTCTGTGTAATTCTGTAATTCTCTGTAATTCCGTGTGATTCCGTGGGATTCTATAATTCCGTGAGATTCTGTGTGACCCCGTGTGATTCTCTAACTCAGTGATTCTGTGACTCTGGGTGTTTCCGTCACTCTCTATGATCCTGTGTGATTCTGTAACTCTGCGATTCTCTCTGATTTCTCTGAGCCACAATTACTGCACGTACTCTAAACCAAACAGCTCAGGGGTCAAACCAACCTAAGGAACTCCCAGAACACGCAAACAAGTTCAAGGAAACGTCTGAACACCTACAACCTTTATAAACACACATTTGACCGATGCAGCAGAAGTAGTATCCAAGAAGAATTGCCACGGTTACCCGGGCTGCCTTGACCTCCACCAAGCTCCTCTTATTGATTTCCCCCTGATGAAACTTTGGAAAATTCCCCAAAAAATTCGAGTTGCTCTGAGGAGTGACGCGTTTGCCACGCACCTGATCATGAAGAGCGGGTCCTCGCGGATCTTGGTGGCCATGTCCAGCACGGAGCTGGCCCCAGCCCTGGCGAAGATGGAGCCTGGCAGCAGCCCCGTGTCCCCAGAGCCGCCGGCGTCCCTGTCGCCAACCTTGTCCAGGATGAACTTGTCCACGGGGCGCCCCATCAGGTACTCCTCCCTGTTCACCATCCCCCCGGGGCCCTGGTACATCCACTCCAGCTTCTCCTCACGCTTCCTGTGCCAAAAAAAAAAGAAAAAAAAAAAAAAAATCCCTTTTTATTTATCCTAATTTATTTTTATTGAAGGCTCAGGGGTGGGTCGGTGCTGGAGCCAGGCCCGAAGGATGGGATCAGAGGGATGGAGGGAAACTTTTCCAAGGGAAACAAAACTCAGCCCCCATCGGTTTCCTCCTCTGCTGGGAGGGTTGGGATTGTGCAGCCTGGGAAAGCTCTGGGGTGACCTGGCTGGGGTCTTTCAGTCCCTGATTGGGGCTCCAGGAGAGCTGGAGAGGGGCTTGGGACGAGGGATGGAGGGACAGCACACGGGGAATGGGTTTGAATTGACAGAGAGCAGGGTTGGATGGGATTTTGGGAAGGAATTCCTCTCAGGGAAGGAGGGGAGGCCATGGAATGGAACTCCCAGGGAAGTTGTGGCTTCCTCATCCCTGGAAGTGCCCAAGGCCAGGCTGGATGGGGCTTGGAGCACCCTGGGAGGTGTCCCTGCCATGGCAGGGGTGGCACTGCCCGGGCTTTGATGTCCCTTCCACCCCAAACCATCCCATGAGCAGCAAAGCCATTGTCCCCAGGGCTCTAACCCAGCCCCAGAGCAGGGCCAGGGCTGCTGTCCCCTGCGCTGTCCCCTGTGCTCTCTGTGCTGTCCCCATGCCATCCCCACAGTGTCCCCGTGTCCCGCTCTCACCGCACGGTGCCCATGTCCCTGTGCTGTCCCCGCAGTGTCCCCGTGTCCCGCTCTCACCGCACGGTGCCCATGTCCCTGTGCTGTCCCCGCAGTGTCCCCGTGTCCCGCCCTCACCGCACGGTGCCCATGTCCCTGTGCTGTCCCCGCAGTGTCCCCGTGTCCCGCTCTCACCGCACGGTGCCCATGTCCCTGTGCTGTCCCCGCAGTGTCCCCGTGTCCCGCTCTCACCGCACGGTGCCCATGTCCCTGTGCTGTCCCCGCAGTGTCCCCGTGTCCCGCCCTCACCGCACGGTGCCCATGTCCCTGTGCTGTCCCCGCAGTGTCCCCGTGTCCCGCTCTCACCGCACGGTGCCCATGTCCCTGTGCTGTCCCCGCAGTGTCCCCGTGTCCCGCTCTCACCGCACGGTGCCCATGTCCCTGTGCTGTCCCCGCAGTGTCCCCGTGTCCCGCTCTCACCGCACGGTGCCCATGTCCCTGTGCTGTCCCCGCAGTGTCCCCGTGTCCCGCTCTCACCGCACGGTGCCCATGTCCCTGTGCTGTCCCCGCAGTGTCCCCGTGTCCCGCTCTCACCGCACGGTGCCCATGTCCCTGTGCTGTCCCCGCAGTGTCCCCGTGTCCCGCTCTCACCGCACGGTGCCCATGTCCTCGGCGTAGCGCTGCATCTCCTCCCTGGCGCGCTCCTCCTGCAGCTCCCGCTGCAGCTCCTCGATCTTCTTCCTCTCGGCCTCGTGCTTCTGCTCCGCCTTCCACACCTTCTCCACATTGCGCAGCGTCTGCGGGTGCCAGCTCTTCTTGAGGTTCTGCGGAGAGCGGGGTTGGCACAGGACTGGAACCGGGACTGGCACAGGATTGGCACCAGGACTGGCACGGGATTGGCACTGGGACTGGGACCCGGACTCTCCCGAGCCCGCCCACAGCCCCGGCCCCCTCAGCACCCGCTGACCCCTCCCAGCCTCCCCTCAGCCCCCTCCAATCACCCCCAGACCTCCCGAAGCCTCCGATCCCCCCCCGGTCCCGCTGAGTCCGCCCTCAGCCCCCGCTTCCCCTCAGCTCTCCCGGCCCCTCATTCCCCTCCGGCTTCCCCCCAGCTCCCCCGGCCCCCCTCACGCTCCCCCGGCCCCTTTCAGCTCCTCCGGTGCCCTCACTCGCCCCCGGTTCCCCTCACCAGGTCTCCCCCCCCCATCGCGGCTGCCGGCTGAGCGCGTCCCCCGCCGCTACCGGTAACGGAAATACGTCATCACCGCGCTCCGCCGCTTGTGTTCCCGCGCGACTTCCTCCTCTCTGTGCGTCACTTCCGCCTAGGCGGCGGGAAGATGGCGGCGCGCAGTATGGGCCGTGCGGGAGGAGGAGGAGGGAGAGAAAGAGCCGGCGGGGAGGGGTTTTATTCCCTTCGTAGAATCCGGAGTGGTTTGGGTGGGAAGGGACCTCAAAGCTCATCCATTCCCACCCCCGCCCTGGCCAGGGACACCTCCCGCTAGCCCAGGCTGCTCCAGGCCCCGTCCAGCCCGGCCTCGGGCACTTCCCGCCAATTGAGACAAGATCTGAGCGTGTTTTAAATGAGCCTGAGGGCGGCAATGCCAGAGAAACGCCTGGAAATGATGATGTGAGTAATTCCCAAAGCACCC
Source organism: Chamaea fasciata (assembly GCF_029207755.1). Classification (NCBI taxonomy): domain Eukaryota; kingdom Metazoa; phylum Chordata; class Aves; order Passeriformes; family Sylviidae; genus Chamaea; species Chamaea fasciata. The sequence goes on along the minus strand of NW_027094112.1, from coordinate 4,420,001 downwards.
AAAGCCACGGGACGAGTCTGTCCGGCTGCACTCGCCACAGGAACGCGCGGAGGGGGCGGGCAGCCCCCCGGGCTCGGAGCTTTGATCCCAAAGTGTCGCACAGCCTGGCCCGGGCCGAACCCGGGCGGTTCTGTCACCTCCGGGGCTGCCCCGGGGCGGGTCAGAACCGGGGACATCAGAGGGTGTGCGGGGGTAGAACTGTGCCCGGGGCGGGTCAGAGCCGGAGATTTCCCGGGACAGAGCTGGGGAACCTCTCGGGATACACCCGGTGGTCTCCCGGGATAACTCCAGTGATCTCCCGAGATAACACCAGGGATCTCCCGGGATAACTCCACTGATCTCCCAGTTTGGACCTCATGATCTCCCGGGATAACACCGGCGGTTTCCCGGTGTGGCCGGGCCGGGTCTCGAACTCGTGACCTCCGGCTCCCCGGCCCGCGGCGCTGCCCCCGCGCCACCCGCCCGCGGCGCCCCCCGCGCCCCCCCCCCCAGCCCGCGCCCGGGGCGTGGCTCAGGGGCAGCGCCGCCGCCCGCGGGGCCGGGGGTCCCGAGTTCGAGCCCCGGGGCTGCCCAGACCGTGACCTGGTGTCACCGCAGTCACCCAACCTGATGGTTTGGACATCAGGGCCTGGAGGAAACAGCTCAGGACTTCTAGAAATGCTTAATACTCATAATTCACTGTTTCAATTAAAGGTAATTACTCCAACAGGAAAAACTGGAGCGGGCAGCCGTTGAGTTTGTGTGGCCGTGCAGGACTCGGGAGAGCAGAGGGGAACATCTCAAAGTGGGAATTCAGGCTTGGCAAAACATCACCAAGTGATTTCTGAGACCTCAGATGGGTAAGAAAGGCTCTGCGTGGTCTGTGTGTGAGGAGTTTGTGGAGGAAAAAAGGGTGAAAAAGCAGCAAAAGAGAAAAAAAAAGAGAGAGAGGGGGCACCTGGAGTTGAACCAGGGACCTCTTGATCTGCAGTCAAATGCTCTGCCACTGAGCTATACCCCCCTGGGATCACATCTCCTCCAGGGACATTTAAAAATATTTATTGGGAAAGGAAAAAAGTTTTGTTGTCCAAGGATTGGATCCCTTTCCTCCACAGCTCCCTGAGCACCTTAATGTACCTGCCCCAGGTGCAGGGAGTTAAAGGGGATAAACGATGGTGAAAATGAGAAATTCTGGCGGTGAATTTAAACCAGAGAAAAGCTCACACAGCAGACAGCGAGGGGTTGTCCCACAGAGCAGAACCCCGGCACTTGCCCAACCCTCGGGGCCTCATTCCTTGGATTCCGGGGCTCAGAACCAGGTGGCAGATCCTCCAGGAGCTCTCCATGTTATTTCTGTGAAAGATTTGGGCAAAAGGAGGGTGAGAGGAGGGAAAAGACAAGGGGGCACCTGGAGTTGAACCAGGGACCTCTTGATCTGCAGTCAAATGCTCTGCCACTGAGCTATACCCCCTGTCCCACTGCTCTGAAAAAGAGCAATCAAATCCCTGAAATAATTTTAAAATATATATAAAAAAGAGCAACAAAATCCCTGAGAAAAAAAAATTTAAAAAGAGCAACAAAATCCCTGAAAAAAAAATTAAAAATATATTTAAAAGAGCAATAAAATGCTTAAAAACCAGCTCAGGTTTTCTTCCCACTGCAGGTAAATGTCCCAGCCAAACCTGCACGGACACAAATGTTGTGCCTGGCCCTTGTCACTGGCCCAGAGTTTTCGTTCCTGCAGGATTTGTGCAGCTGAGAGCTCAGTCTTTAATCCCGGAGTTCCCAGCCGTGCTGCTGGGCAGGCACAGACAGCCTGGGGAAGAAAAAGGAGGAATCCTCCTCATTTTTTTCCCGGAAAAAAGGAGGAGAAAGGGGGCACCTGGAGTTGAACCAGGGACCTCTTGATCTGCAGTCAAATGCTCTACCACTGAGCTATACCCCCCTGGGCTGTTTAAAATCATTTTTAGAGCCTCAGCCTTTTCTCTCTGTGGGTTGGATCCCTTCACCGGACAGGTCCCTGTGCCCGCCACAGGCTGTGCAGGGAGTTAAATGTGATAAATCCTGAGAAATGGTGGGGATGATGAGAAATTCGGGTCAATGGCGGCTGCGGAGAAAAATTAAATTCAAACCAGAGAGTTAAAAACCAGAGAATTCAAAACCAGAGAAAGGTGCAGGCAGACAGCAAGTGGTTCCTACCCAGTGCAAAACCCTGAGCTTTTCTATGGTTTTGGTGCTCCTGCCCCGCATTCCCTGCCCAGGACAACCTCCCACATCCCACAGCAGCTTCCCACCTTCTCCTGAAGGATCTGGGCAGAGGGAAGAGGAGAAAAAAAAGAGAGAGGGGGCACCTGGAGTTGAACCAGGGACCTCTTGATCTGCAGTCAAATGCTCTACCACTGAGCTATACCCCCCTGGGATAACACCTGCACCAGGGAAAAATTAAAAATATTTATTGGGAACGGAAGTTTCGTTATCCAGGGGTTGGATTCCTTTCCTCCACAGCTCCCTGTGCAGCCCAGGGAGTGCCTGGTAAAGGTGCAGAGGGTTACATGTGATAAATGATGGTAAAAATGAGAAATTCCGCTGATGATTAGCGAGGATTGAGGACGGAGAAGAGCGCACGCGGGCAGAGCACAGCGCCAGAAGTTTCCCAGCAGAGCCTCTGTTCCCTGGGTGCCGCAGCTCAGAACCAGCACCCCACGCACAGCACGAGCTCCGGGCTCTCCGTGGGGTCTTCCTGCGGGGAATTTTTTGGCAAAAGGAAGAGGAAAAGGGAGGGGGCACCTGGAGTTGAACCAGGGACCTCTTGATCTGCAGTCAAATGCTCTGCCACTGAGCTATACCCCCCTGGGATCACACCTGCGCCAGGGAAAATTAAAAACATTTATTTGGGAAAGTAACGAGTTCCTCTGTCCGTGGATTGGGTTCCATTAGCCGACAGCTCCCTGTGCACCTCGACGTGCCCGTCAAAGGGCGTAAAACACCACCAGTGGGGCATGAAAATGAGGAGACAATCGGGAGAAAATGAGAATTAGGAGAAGAGTTACCACAGAGGAAAGCCCGCGCAGGCAGGGAATGGTTCTGACAGAACACAAGCCCCAAATTTTCCCCGTAGCCAGAGCACAAACCCTTTGAATTGAAGCTCCCAGCCAGCTCTGAGGGTACAGAACAAACTCACGAGACCCGACCAGAGCTCTCCAGCTTCCTTCTGGAGAGGATTTTGGCAAAAGGAAGAGGAAAAGGGAGGGGGCACCTGGAGTTGAACCAGGGACCTCTTGATCTGCAGTCAAATGCTCTACCACTGAGCTATACCCCCCGTTGTCAGTTCCCAAAATAAAACAATTAAAGGACGTTTCCCCCAAATCCCTGAGTTCTCTGCTCCTGAGGAACCGGCTCCTGCTGCAGGACCTGCGGGACTGGAGTGCGCCAGCAGCAGCCACGGAGTCACTGCACTCCCACACGGGGCCACACGACCTTGGCCCAGCTCCTCCCCAGTCCCAGTCTGTCCCAGTTCCTCCCCAGTCCCGCTCTGTCCCAGTCTGTCCCGAGTGCCCTGCACCACCAGGGAGTCTCCGACGTTTTTCCCTCGCTCCCGTCTCTGCCCGCAGCAGGGAAAAGAATGAACGGGAGAAGAGGCTGAGCTGCTGTTCCTCGTTTGCCTCCCAGTGCCCAAACCCCCCAAAATCCCCCAGGGAAAAGCAGCAAAAGAGAAAAAAAAAGAGAGAGAGGGGGCACCTGGAGTTGAACCAGGGACCTCTTGATCTGCAGTCAAATGCTCTGCCACTGAGCTATACCCCCCCGGGATCACACCTGCGCCAGGGACATTTAAAAATATTTATTGGGAAAGGAAAAAAGTTTTGTTGTCCAAGGATTGGATCCCTTTCCTCCACAGCTCCCCGAGCGCCTTAATGTACCTGCCAAAGGCTGGACATGGAGTTAAAGGGGATAAGTGGCGGTGGAAATGATCGATTCTGGTAGATCTGGTGTCTGCAGGGAAAGAAGAACCGGCAAAGCACAACCGCAGCACTTCCCCGACCATCGGGGCCTCGTTCCCTGGGTGCTGCAGCTCAGAACCAACTCCCCACGCACAGCACGAGCTCAGGGCTCTCTCCACGGTTTTCCTGTGGGGGAATTTTTGGCCAAAGGAAAAGAGAGGGGGCACCTGGAGTTGAACCAGGGACCTCTTGATCTGCAGTCAAATGCTCTGCCACTGAGCTATACCCCCCTGGGAGGACTCCTCCGCCAGGGAAAGTTAAAAACGTTTATTGGGAAAGAGGGAAGTTTGTCCGTCTGTGGGCTGGATCCCGTTCCTCGACAGCTCCTGTGCAGCCCAGTGTCCCTGTCCAAGGTGCAGGGAGTTAAATGGGATAAAAGACGGCAAATGGGATTCCTTCTGTTCCATTCCCCAGCCCTGATCCAGTCCGGGATATCCCCCATTCCGTGTCCTGGCTGGATCCAGTTCAGGTTTCCTCCCATTCCCTATGCTGGCTGCCAACCAGTCCGGGTTTTCCTCCCTACCATCTCCCACCCTGACTCACTCCAGGTTCTCCCCCATTCCAAATTTCAGGTGCAGTTCAGTCCAGGTTTTCCCCAAATCCACATTCCAGCCGTGATCCAGTGCAGGTTTTCCTCCATTCCATACCTCACTGAGATACACTCCGGGTTTTCCTCCATTCTGTATCCTGGCCGTGATCCAGTCCGGGTTTTCCTCCATTCTGTATCCTGGCCGTGATCCAGTCCGGGTTTTCCTCCATTCTGTATCCTGATGGTGGTCCCATCCATTCCGTATCCTACCCTGATCCTCTCTGGGGTTTGGGGTTTTTCCCCATTCCAGATTGCAGCCAGGATCCAGTCCCAGTTTTCCCCCATTCTGGATTCCGGTCCAGATCCAGTCCCGGTTTTTCCCCATTCTGGATTCCAGCCTGGATCCAGTCCCAGTTTTCTCCCATTCCTGATTCCAGCCTGGATCCAGTCCCAGTTTTCCCCCATTCTGGATTCCGGTCCAGATCCAGTCCCGGTTTTTCCCCATTCCGGATTCCAGCCTGGATCCAGTCCCAGTTTTCTCCCATTCCTGATTCCAGCCGGGATCCAGTCCCGGTTTTCCCCCATTCCAGATTCCAGCCGGGATCCAGCCCCAGCTTTCCCCCATTCCTGATTCCAGCCTGGATCCAGTCCCAGTTTTCCCCCATTCTGGATTCCGGTCCAGATCCAGTCCCGGTTTTCCCCCATTCCAGATTCCAGCTGGGATCCAGTCCCAGTGTTCCCCCTCACAGACACTTTCTCCCATTCACAGCAATGCATTTCCTGTGAGCGGCTCCTCACCCCGTGCACAGCCCCTGCGTGGGAACCCCGGGCACTGAGAATTCCAGGAATTCCAGGATTTCTGGGCTGACAGGCACTGACCCCCACAAACCGCCACATTTGACCCGAGGCTGTGGAAAAGGCTCCCAAAATTGAGTGACAGCTCTGGGACTGTGGGTGTGTGGTTTGGATAGAAGTGTGTGATATCCCAGGGTGGAAAATTCAGAGTTTTAGGTTTTAGAATACAATAATATATAAAAAGCAAGATGGAGGATTTAGGGCCTAGGGTGAATTCTTCTTTTTCACCTTCTCCTTCATGGGTCTGGGTGGGATTTTGTAATTGGGGAGAAAAATCCTCATCGCGGGCCCCGGGCGATTGGTTATTGGGTTAAAAGTGAAAATAATTGAGGTGTCATCTCATAATTGGACAATTTATCCTTTAAAGCCCTCGGAAAGAGTGAGAGACAGAACCATTTTAGCTCGAACTCCAAACTTGTGAGACTGTGACATCGATAAGAATTAATAAACACCTGAGCCCAAGCACGAAGTGAGTCTCCCGAGGATTTCATCCCGGCTCCGACAGAAGGAAAGAAGATAACAAACCCACGCCGCTGCGCTGCTCCGGGCCCTTGGCGGGGCTCCCGCCCCACATTCCCTGCCCAGCACAACCTCCCACGTCCCACAGCAGCTTCCCAACCTTCCCCCGATGGATTTGGGCAGAAGGAAGGCTGGAGGGAGAGGAGCGGAAGGAGAAAAGAGGAGTGGAACCTCTCCATCTGCAGTGAAATGCTCTCCCACTGAGCTGTGCCCTCTCCTTTCCGTGGCCATTCCCAGCAGGAATCTCCCTGCTCATTAACCAGCCCAGCAAAGCTCTGCTAATTAACCCCAGGACAAAACCCAGATCTCCTCCCAAAATCCTCATCCCTTTCCTCACCAGCACCCCCAGATGCTGCTCTGCCCTCTTGGGGCTCAGCTGCCTTCCCTCTGGCCAGCACAGGGCTGACACCCGGCTCCAGGGGGGGAAATCCTGGGAATTCCGGGCTCCAGAGCACGTTTTGGGGGATAAAAAGATGGAAAAAAGGGAGGGGGCACCCGGATTTGAACCGGGGACCTCTTGATCTGCAGTCAAATGCTCTGCCCCTGAGCTATACCCCCGGCTGGGCAGGACAGCCAGGTGAGGCTCCTCGTGGCCAGGTGAGGTTCTTTGTGGCCAGGTGAGGCTCCTCCTGGCCAGGTGAGGTTCCTTGTGGCCAGGTGAGGCTCCTCCTGGCCAGGTGAGGCTCCTCCTGGCCAGGTGAGGTTCCTCCTGGCCAGGTGAGGCTCCTCCTGGCCAGGTGAGGTTCCTTGTGGCCAGGTGAGGCTCCTTGTGGCCAGGTGAGGCTCCTCGTGGCCAGGTGAGGCTCCTCCTGGCCAGGTGAGGTTCCTTGTGGCCAGGTGAGGCTCCTCGTGGCCAGGTGAGGTTCCTTGTGGCCAGGTGAGGCTCCTCCTGGCCAGGTGAGGTTCCTTGTGGCCAGGTGAGGCTCCTGACGTGGCCGTGTCACATTCCAGGGCTGGCTGTCACCTCCCAGCTGCTCTCAGCCCCACTGCCAGCGCTCTCACCACGCTCCTGGTGCTCAATTCCCACCTGATTCCCTCTAAAAACAAAACCCCCGAATGTGGGCAAAAGGAAAGGAGCGTTTCCAGCCCTGGCTTCATCACCGCTGGCTGTGCCTGTCTGCTCTTTCACCAAAAATCCACCCCAAAATGTTGAATCCAGCTCTGAAACGATGGAGAAACCCTCCAGAAAGCGGGAATGGTGAAACTGATCCACGAGAGCGGCTTTGTTGGGGTGGTTCCTTACACGAAGCAGGTCCCTGCACCTCTGGGATGACGGTGACTGCTCGGGAAGACAGGAATCCTCTCCAGCTGCAGGTCTGGAATGTTGGGATCACCCCCAGAGCACGGCTGCGCCCTCCCGGGGGCTCCAGGGAACGATCCGCGGGCGCTCTCCTGCTCCGGAACCCTGCGGAGAACACGGGGAGGGACCCTCGGGACGCGCAAAACCTCGGCCGAGTTTCCTCCTGCTGCCTTGCAGGCGGCTCTGGGATATCCAGGGATGTCCAGGGATATCCAGGGATCCACTGGCAATGGTCAGAGAGGTTTAAACACCAAAGCTGGGCCGGGGGTTTGTGCAGCCTCGCCTGGGGTGGTTCTGCTGAATCCCGGGGGTGTCGCTGCCTTCCAGAACATCGGGAAGGGCACAGGAACATCGGGAATGGGCGGCACAAAGGGATCGGGAATGGCACAGGAGCATCGGGAATGGCACAGGAACATCGGGAATGGGTGGCACAAAGGCATCAGGGATGGCACAGAAACTTTGGGAATGGCACAAAGGCATCAAGAATGGCAGAAAAATATCGGGAATGGGAAGCACAGAAATGTCAGGAATGACACAGAATCATCAGGAATGGCCTAAAACCACCAGGGATGGCACAGGAGCATCGGGAATGGCACAGGAGCATCGGGAATGGGCGGCGCAAAGGCATCAGGGATGGCACAGAGCCATCGGGGATCTCCAGAAGTGCAGCAGGAACAGCTCGGTGCCAGCTGGGAATTGCAGTGCTGGCAGCAGCCCCCTTCTCCTGCCCTGGAATGTGGGGTCAGCGTTCCAGGCACCGAACACCCCAAGAGCAGGGCGAAGCCACCCCGTTGTCGCCTGTGGGCCGGGAGATCACAGCTCCCACCCAAACCATTCCTCCTTCTGCCCCAGGAACAGCGGGACAACCACAGAGAGCCCCGGCTGTTCCCGGGCCATCCCTCCCCACGGTGCTCCACATGGATCCGAGCTGATCCCGAGCTCAGCTCACGCTCTCCAGGTGCAGCTGCAGCCCCAGCCACTCCTCAGGTGACAGCAGCGGCCTCCCCATGTCCCCAGCCAAGGGACACTCCTCAGGTCCCACCGTCCAGCAGGAACCCTGCAGCTCCGGGGGCAGCTCAGCCTCACGCACTGTTTCACTTTAAATTGCCCATTCCAGAAGAAAAATCCCTGGAATTCTCCAATTCTGAGCTGCCACGGACCCCTCCCAGCTGCCCTCACTGAAATTCGCGCCGTTCCAGGGATTCTTCAGGAACCTGCCCCAAAACCGGGACTGTTAAATCCCCCCCAAATCCCATCCTCCAGCTGGAGCTCCGCAAAAACGCTTCCCCAGCAGAACCCAGCTCCTGTTTGGCAAGGAAACACCACGCTGGGGTTGGCAGGAGGAGTTTTATTGCGCGTCCTGGCGGGCTCAGGCGATGCTGCCGGCGTTGGAGGCGATCCTGGGCCACAGGTCTGCACATTCCTTGGCCACGGGGCCCGTGATGGCCGAGCCTGCAAAACAGGGACACCGCGGGGTTAAATCCCGCCTCAGGGGCTGGGCTGGCATTCAGACTGCCCCTGGAAGTGTCCCTGGATGGGGCTGGGAGCAGCCTGGGATCAGGGAAAATGCAGAGAATTCACAGAATCACCAGGGTGGAAGAGAACTTCAAGATCATCGAGTCCAACCCAGCCCTGACACCTCAACTAAACCCCGGCCCCGAGCTCCACATCCAGTTTTTCTTAGAACACGTCCAGGGATGGTGACTCCACCACCTCCATGGGCTGACAATTAAGAGTAATTTATCACACTTTGAGTCAAAAACTTTTTCCTGACATCCAGCCTGAATTTCCCCTGGTGCAGCCTAAAGCTGGGTCCTTTCCTTCTCTCAGCTGCTGCCTGAAAAAAAAAAACCAAACCCAAAACTCCCACTGGCTGCAGGCACCTCACAGGGAGTTGTGGAGAGTGATCAGGTCACCCCTGAGTCTCCTTTTCTCCAGATAAACACCCCCAGCTCCCGCAGCGCCTCCCCACAGGGTTTGTGTTCCCTCGTCACCTCCTCGGGATGCCCTCCAGATGTCCCTGGGGTGAGCTTCCAGCTCCCTTCCAGCCAAACCAGCCTGGAATTCTGTGATTTGGAGCTCACAGATGCTTCAGGGCAGCATTTCCCACCCCAGAAATGCCCTTCTCTGAGGGGAATCCTGAGTCCTTTCCTCCAGCAGAGCTCAGCCCTGTGGCACTGCTGTGTTCCCAGTGGGACACAATCCCCAGCAGGACACAATTCCCAATCCCAGTAGAACACAATTCCCAGCAGGACACAATTCCCAGTCCCAGTAGGACAGAATTCCCAGTAGGACACCATTCCCATTCCCAGCAGGACTCCATTCCCAGTCCCAGCAGGACGCCATCCCCATTCCCAGCAGGACGCCATTCCCGGTCTCAGGAAAACACCATTCCCAGTCCCAGCAGGACACCAGTCCCATTCCCAGCAGGACGCCAGTCCCATTCCCAGCAGGACGCCATTCCCATTCCCAGCAGGACGCCATTCCCAGTCCCAGCAGGACGCCATTCCCAGTCCCAGCAGGACGCCATTCCCAGCCTCACCCTTCATCTCCCCCTTGTTGTTGACGATGACTCCCGCGTTGTCCTCGAAGTAGAGGAACACTCCGTCCTTCCTCCGGTAGGATTTCCTCTGCCTGATCACCACGGCCGGGTGCACTGCCAGGGAAAAGGGACAACACGGATCCCACACGCGTCCCACAAAACCCACGGGGGGTTTAGGTACAAAAAGTTCCTGCTCATAGTCAACACTGAGCAGGAAACAGCCGCGGCTGCACCTGAGCCCGGGAAATTTGGGTTCCCCCCTGTCTTAGCTGTTTTGAAATAAATTATTCGTTCACAAGACAGATTCGGCCAAAGCTCCTCTGGAGCAGGAGCGAAGCCAAGGCAGGAAGGGGGTGGAGCTGGATGGGATTTGAGGTCCCTTCCCACCCGGATCATTCCATGATTCCATAATTTTAATTTTACAGATCCATGTGACATCACTCCTGTTTTCCTGACGGGCAGCCGGACTCAGGAGGTGACTGAGAGAAGGAATTCCATGCTCACAGAATTCCGTGATTCCCTAATTTTTATTTTACAGAGATCCACGTGACATCACTCCTGTTCTCCTGATGGACAGCTGGACTCAGGAGGGGGTTGAGGGAAGGAATCCCTGCCTGGCACAGGTTCCCCAGAGCAGCTGCGGCTGTCCCCGGACCCCTGGCAGTGTCCCTGCCCACCCCAGGATGGATTTAACGTCCCCTCCCAATTCCCGAGCCCCGTGTCCCACCGCGGATTGAAATCAACAGCACCGGCAGCTGCCACTTCACCCAAGAGCGGCGCCTTTGCTCTGCCCTTCCACGACAACTCCCTGAGCCACGGCACAGACCCAACGAGTGCTTTAGAGAAGGGCTAGGCGAGGATTCCCCGCGCCCGATTCCCGGGAGGAATTCCCGCACTCACCCTTCTTCCTCAGCTCCGGCTTGCCCTTCTTCACCGTGGCCATCACCATGTCGCCCACGCCGGCCGCCGGCAGCCGGTTCAGGCGGCCCTTGATGCCCTTCACCGAGATGATGTACAGGTTCTTGGCCCCTGCGGGGAGCGGCGCCGCCGTTAGCCCGGGATTCCCGGAGCCGCCCTCATCCCGGGATTCCCGGGGAGCAGGCCCTTTCCCGGGGCGCTCCGCCGGTTCCCGGCGCGCCTCTCCAGCCCCGCACTCACCGGTGTTGTCGGCGCAGTTGATCACGGCGCCCACCGGGAGACCCAGGGAGATGCGGAACTTGGCCCCGGACGAACCTCCGCGTCCTGCGGGTCGAGAAGAGCGTTAAGAGCCCGGTGAGGCCTCACGGAGCGGCCGCCCCATGGCGCCGGGCCTGCGCCTCGCGGGGAGGGCGACGGCGACAACACCCGCGCCATCCGCCCCCGCCCGGGCTCAGGCGCCTGTCCTCGGGTCCCCGCCGCGCCGGGGAGGCCGCGGGGACAGCGGATGGCGGCGGATGGAGCCGGATGGCGGCGGGGAGCGGCGCCCCCCTCACCTCGCTTGGACATCTTGGCGCCGGAAGAGGCGGCGGATGTCACGTGACGCGCCCGCCCCGCCTCGCTCCGCCCCGCGCGCGGCGCCCCCTGGCGGCGGCGGGAAACGCGACGCCCTCAGCGGTACCGGGGAGCTCCGGGAGAACCGGGAGAACCGGGAGAACCGGGAGGGGGCGGCGGGGACGGAAAGAGGACCGGGGAGAAAACATTGGATAAAGAGAGGAAAAAAAAAAAAAAAGCTAACAAAACAAGGGGGCACCCGGATTTGAACCGGGGACCTCTTGATCTGCAGTCAAATGCTCTGCCACTGAGCTATACCCCCGCTGGCTGATTGAAGCTGCTCGGTGTCAATTTGGGGCTCGCTCCACGCCTGCGCAGCCGCCGCTCCACACGGGGGCTGCGCCCGCGCGCCAAGGCGACCCTCCCGCCTCAGATTCCCCCCCCCCGGAAACACCGACAAAAAAACCAAAAAACCGGACAAAAACACCAAAAACGCCAAAAAACGCCAAAAAACGCCAAAAACGCCGCTTGAGGGGGCACCCGGATTTGAACCAGGGACCTCTTGATCTGCAGTCAAATGCTCTACCACTGAGCTATACCCCCGCCCGCCGCGCGCTCCCGCCGGGACTCCCCTCCGCTCCCTCCCCGCCCCCAGCGCTCGCCGGTTCGAATCCCGCCGCGCGCCCTCGTGTAAATTTTTTTTTATTTTGCGGTTTTTTTCGCCGTTTTCGGCCCTTTTCAGGGACGTTTTCGGCCTTCCGGGAGGAGGGCAGCGGGGCGCGCTCTCCGTCCGCTCGCACGCGCGTTACGTGTGCGCGCACGCGTAGGCGCCCGCCCCGCCCCCGCCGTCCTCTTCCTCCTCCCCTCCCCGACTATTTAAAGTCGCGACATCGCGGGCGGCGGCTCAGTGGAAGAAGAAGGAGAAGGCGGCGGGGAAGGAGGGTGGGAATCCTGCTTTTTTTTATTATTATTATTATTCTCCCCCTCCTCTCTCCGCGCGGCGTCGCAGCCATGAATCCCAACTGTGCGCGCTGCGGGAAGATCGTGTATCCCACGGAGAAGGTGAACTGCTTGGATAAGGTGAGTCCCTCCCGGAGGGGCCGCACGTGGCAGGCAGGAGAAGGGTTTGGGGTTTTTTTTTTTCCAGAGGATTGCCTGCGAGTGGGATGGTTTTCCCTCTCGCCCCTCATTTCTAGGGGTTCTTACATTGGAATGTGGGTTTTTTGGGGGGTCTCCGCCGGGATTCCAGCCCCCCGCGGGCGGCACTTCCTTGTGGACGCGGCTCTTCCCCCCCTCCCCCCCGCCCTATTCCCGGGAATATTTCCACGCTTCCCATTCCCAACCCCGCTTTTCCCGGGGGGATTTCCACGCTGAATCCCTCGGCGGTGAGACCCCCATTCTCCCGGGAGGGGGGGGGGGAGGGAAATTCCAGGGAATCTGGGTCCCTCCCACCCCCCCCAATTCCCAGGGATTTCTCCACGCTCCCAACCCCCTTTTCCCGAGGGGGTTTCCACGCTGGGTGTCCCCAGGGAGGGGACGGGGATGGAGCTCTTTGCCCGGGGGGCTCCGGCAGCATCCCCCGGCCCTTCTTTCCACGGCAAATATTTTTTATCTCTTGGAATATCCGCGTTTCGAAGGCGGCACATCCGTGTGGAGGCCCGAGGAAAGCAACAGTTAACGCTTCCCTGAAGCCGGGAGCCTCATCTGGTTTCCATTATCGAGCTTTTTCCCCCCCTTTTTTTTTTTTTTTTTTTCCTTCCCAAATTTTCCATCCCGATTGATACTTCCCCGTTCCAAACCCCCCCCCATCCCCGCTCTCCGGGGCTGCTGCTCTTAACCCCGGAGTAATTTTTGGAGTATTTGGGAAAAACCCAAAGTGGGGAAGGTGATGGTGGCTCCCCCATTCCCATGGGATTCCCTCTCCCTCTCCTCTCCCAGGCTTCTGGGACAAACCAGTTTAGGGGGAACTAAAAAAAGTAACTGGGAAGAGAAGAAACGCTCCGGTCTCCCGCGGCATTCCTGAGCTCCGGCGGACCCTGTTGCTCGCATTTTTAAGGGATGATGTTTTCTCTTCCTGAGGCCGGGAAGGGCTGGACTCTCCCACCCCCGAGCGCCGGGGTTCGGGGGCTGCGAGGGGCTCGGTGCCCTGGGAGCATCCAGGAGGTCGGGATTGGGGATAACTGGGAGGGAAAAGGGGATTTGGGATAACTCGGAGGGCAAAGGGGATTGGGGATAAAAGGAAGGGAAAAGGGGTTGGGGGATAGAAGGAAAGGAAAAGGGGATTGGGGACAGAAGGAAGGGAAAAGGGGTCGAGGGACAACAGGGAGGGAAAAGGGGTTTGGAGATAACTGGGAGGGAAAAGGGGATTGGGGATAGAAGGAAGGGAAAAGGGGTTTGGGAATAAAAGGAAGGGAAAAGGGGTCGGGGGATAAGTGGAAGGGAAAAGGGATTTGGGGGATTTGGGTAAAAGGAAGAGGAGAGGGGTTTGGGGATTGAGGATGTTTGGAAGGAAAAAGGGAGTGCTGGGGTTGTGGATACTCAGGAAGGGAAAGGGAGTTTGGGGCTTGTGGGTGTTTGGAAAAGGGGTTTTGGGATGGAGGGTGTTTGGAAGGGAAAAGGAGTGCTGGGGTTGTGGATATTCGGAAGGAAAAAGGGGTTTGGGGATGATTTGTAGATTTGGAAGGGGGGCTCGAGGGTTGTGGATTTTTGGGAGGGCTGGGATTGTGGGTATTAGGAAAGGAAAGGGGGTTTGGGGTTGTGGATATTTGGAAGGGAAGAGGGGGGGATTGAGGATAAATGGAAAGGGAAATGGAGTGCTGGGATCGTGGATATTTGGAAGGGAGAAAGGTTTGGGGACAACCGGAAGGGAAAGGGGATTTGGGAGTTGTGGATCTTTGGAGGGAAAGGGCAGTGCTGGGATTGTGGCTAATAGGAAGAGGGAAAGAGGGCTGGGACTGTGATATTCAGAAGGGAAAGGGGATTTTAGGGTTGTGGATATTTGGAAGGGAAAAGGAGCGCTGGGACTGTGGATATTTGGAAGGAAAGTGCTGGGACTGTGGCTGATAGGAAGGGGCTTTTGGGATTGTGGATATTTGGAAGGGGAGTGCCGGCGTTGCGGCTCTTTGGGAGCCAAGGGGGATCCCAGGACACCGGCAGGGAAGGGGATGAGCCCTGGCTCCCTCCCGGGCTCCGGGAGATGCTGAATTCCGGCTCTGGGAAGCAGGCAGGAGCCCTCAGTCACCATCTTGTCCTCCTCGGGCTGCTCAGCCACTTCCTCTTCCTAAAAGCCGTGCCACGGCCGGCCCGTGGTGCTGCTCCCCCGCCTCCCCTTTTCCCGGAGCGCTGCCCCGCTTCCCGTAAAACCGTGGGCAGGGCCTGGGAGAGCCTCTGGCCCTGCTTTTCCCGTTCCTTGGAGTGTCTGCCCCTGCTTTTCCCGTTCCTTGGAGCCTCTGCCCCTGCTTTTCCCGTTCCTTGGAGCGTCTGCCCCTGCTTTTCCCGTTCCTTGGAGCGTCTGCCCCTGCTTTTCCCGTTCCTTGGAGTGTCTGCCCCTGCTTTTCCCGTTCCTTGGAGTGTCTGTCCCTGCTTTTCCCGTTCCTTGGAGTGTCTATCCCCGCTTTTCCCGTTCCTTGGAGCCTCTATCCCTGCTTTTCCCGTTCCTTGGAGCGTCTGCCCCTGCTTTTCCCGTTCCTTGGAGCGTCTGCCCCTGCTTTTCCCGTTCCTTGGAGCGTCTGCCCCTGCTTTTCCCGTTCCTTGGAGTGTCTGTCCCTGCCTTTCCCAACCTTTGGATCCCCTCTGTCCCTGCCTTTCCCATTCCTTGGAATGTTTCTGTCCCTGCCGTTCCCAACCTTTGGATCCCCTCTGTCCCTGCCTTTCCCATTCCTTGGAATGTTTCTGTCCCTGCCGTTCCCAACCTTTGGATCCCCTCTGTCCCTGCCTGTCCCGAGCCCAGTCCGAAGTTCACCCGGGCCGTGTTATCCCGGGAGGGAACAGCCACAGCCCTGGGCTGGCCGGGACGAGCCCACTTTGCCCCCAGAACCCGGAAAATCCTCTTCCCTTTGGGATTTATGGAAAACCCCCCCACTTTATCTGACCCTGAGGCGGCCTGGGTGGCTCTGGGGACGTCGCTGTCCCTGCCCCCACGGGGACGGAGCTGCTGCCACCGCCGGTTTCCGCTGGGGAAGTGACACGGGGGGCCGGGCGCGCCCTGGGCTGCTCCCTCCTGCTGCTGCCCTCAGATCCTGGCGCCTCCAGGTGTGGGGTGTGCTCCAGGTGTGGGGTGTGCTCCAGGTGTAGGGTGTGCTCCAGGTGTGGGATGTGCTCCAGGTGTGGGGTTTGGAGTTTGCTCCAGGTGTGGGGTGTGCTCCAGGTGTGGGGTTTGCTCCAGGTGTGGGGTTTGGAGTGTGCTCCAGGTGTGGGGTGTGCTCCAGGTGTGGGGTTTGGAGTGTGCTCCAGGTGTGGGGTGTGCTCCAGGTGTGGGGTGTGCTCCAGGTGTGGGGTTTGCTCCAGGTGTGGGGTTTGGAGTTTGCTCCAGATGTGGAGTGTGCTCCAGGTGTGGGGTTTGGAGTTTGCTCCAGATGTGGAGTGTGCTCCAGGTGTGGGGTTTGGAGTTTGCTCCAGGTGTGGAGCGAGAGGCTTTGCCTGCTGGGACCCAGAGCGGCCCCTGGGAGTGTCCAGGGCCAGGCGGGAATGGGGTTTGGAGCCCCCGGGATGGGGTTTGGAGCCCCCCGGGACGGGGTTTGGAGCCCCCCGGGACGGGGTTTGGAGCCCCCGGAATGGGTTTGGAGCCCCCAGAATGGGTTTGGAGCCCCCCGGGATGGGGTTTGGAGCCCCCCGGGATGGGGTTTGGAGCCCCCCGGGATGGGGTTTGGAGCCCCCCGGGACAGTGGAACATGTCCCTGCCCACGGCTGGGACACTTCTCTCATCACTGGCTGAGTTTTCAGGTCCCTTTCCATCCCAAACCATTCCATGGTTATAAATCCAAGGCATCCTTTGGATGGATTATCTCTGACCCGCCCACCTGGATAAACTCACCTGGATAAACCTGGGAAGGTTCGGAGCCGTTTTCCTTTAAATCCACGGTTTTCCCGGCCAGGTTAATGTCGGTCAGAAGAGCTTCCAAAACACGAGTTCCCGCTTGGGAATCCTGTCTGGGATGTGGGATCACCCCCAGGCTCAGGATCGGGTAGCCCAGGGCCGTCCGTGCTCCTCTAAACCCCCACTCGGAGCCTGTCCTCCTTCTCCATGGAAATCTCAAAGTTATTTCGGCTTCCGGAACGTTCCTGCCAGCCCAAATAACTGCTGCTCCCCTGTGTGCATCCCGCGTTCGTTCCGTCCCTGTTGGTGACACCCCGGTGGCTGGGATCGGGGTTCCTTCCCTGCTGGATCACTGGGATCTGCTGGATTGGGGGGGGATCTGTTGCTGTTCCTGGATTTGGGATCAAGGTTCTGTCCCTGCTGGATCACAGGGATCTGCTGGATTGGGGGGGGGGGATCTGTTGCTGTTCCTGGATTTGGGATCAGGGTTCTGTCCCTGCTGGATCACAGGGATCTGCTGCAGTTCCTGGATTTGGGGTTGGGATTCCTTCCCTGCTGGATCAGAGTGATCGGCTGTTCCCAGATTTGGGATTGGGGTTGTTTCCCTGCTGGATCACAGGGATCTGCTGTTCCTGGAGCTGGGATTGGGATCAGAGGGATCTGCTGGATCACATGGCTTGGCTTCTTTTCCCAGATTTGGGATTGGGGTTGTTTCCAGGCTGGATCACCGGAATCTCGTTCCCGCTCCCAGAGCTGGGGTTGGGATTTCTTCCCTGCTGGATCACAGTGATCTGCTGCTGTTCCTGGATTTGGGATTGAGTTAGGGATCTGCTGTTCCTGCTCCCAGATTTGGGACTAGAATTGTTCCCCTGCTGGATCACAGGGATCTGCAGCTATTCCCAGATTTGGGATGGGGGTTGTTCCCCTGCTGGATCACAGGGATCTGCAGCTATTCCCGGATTTGGGATGGGGGTTGTTCCCCTGCTGGATCACAGGGATCTGCAGCCATTCCCGGATTTGGGATGGGAGTTGTTCCCCTGCTGGATCACAGGGATCTGCAGCCATTCCCGGATTTGGGATGGGGGTTGTTCCCCTGCTGGATCACAGGGATCTCAGCTGGCTGTGCCGGCCCCTCCTGGGAGCCGGGCCATCCCTGGTGGAGCAGCTCTGGGATGGTGCCACCACTGGCAGCTCCCGCTGGGAAGGGCCCTGACCCCCCCCAAAACCAGGCTGGCACTTCCAACAAACCCCAAAACCTCGGGATTCACCTGCTGATCCATCCTTCGGGAGCCCAGAAGCCGGGAAGGGACAGAGGAGCAGAACCCCTGCGGGCGGGAGGAGCCGGAACAGAGGGGACGAACAAATTCATTGGAAGGAGGAGAATTGTCCCGACCGACCCGGGCTGGGTCACGTCCCCGGGGCCGGGCGGTGTTTGCGCAGCGGGTGCGGCAGCGGGGCCCGGCTCCCCGCGGGAATGCGGATCCGGGCTGGGAGACGGGAATCCGCTCCTTGGGTGTCTGCAAGCGGAAATCCCGGCAAGAGCCAGCGGCTGGGTGTTCAACCTGAGTGTCGCACTCACCTGTCCTCTAATTAGCGCCTGGAGCTGCTAATTGAGCTCCAATTGGAGGAGTTTTCCCTGGTTTTGGGGTTTTTTGGGTGTCTTGGCTCGCTGTGGGAATGTGGATCCAGCCTGGGCAGGGAGAAGGGAATCAGCTTCTGGAAGGTTTGGAAGTGGAAATTCCAGCGAGAAGCAGCGGCTGGGTGTTCAAGGCCTGGGTGTCACACTCACCTGTCCTCTAATTAGCACTCGGAGCTGCTAATTGGGTTTTTGGAGGAGTTTTCCCTCATTTTTGGGGTGGTTTGGGAGCTGAGGGTTCGGGGCTGACAGACCCTGGCTGTGAGCTGTGAAGGATTTGCCCCAGGCTCTGCTTTTCCCTCTTTCCCTGCCCAGGAAATTCCCCTTCCAGCCTGGGAATTCCCACCAGACCCCTCAAATCCCCGTGGGAACGTGGGGTCAGGACATTGAACTTGGGCTGGGCGGCCTCAGAATCCCAAAAAATCGGCATCGTTTTGGTCAGGAAACACCTCCCAGGTCACCAAATCCAACCTTTCCTTCCTTCCAGCTCCTCCCAGCCTGGGGCCATCCAAGTGGGAATCATTTCTTTAGGAGCAGCCCTAAAAAAAAAAAATGAAATCTCTAAAAGAAAACCCTTTTAAAAAGAAAAGAAACCTTTAAAATGCTCCTTTTAGGGTTTGTGTGGGGTCGGGGTCTGGGGTTTTGGGGCTGTGGGTCTCCCCTGGGATCCGTGGCTGCTTCCCAGGAGAAGCTTTTCCTGCTTGGCTCCTGCAGCCTCACCTGACCTGCTCTGCTGGCTGCCCCCGGGCACAGAGCGGCAAAAAAAAACCCCAAAAACCCCCAAAGGAGCAACTTTGAACCCCCAAAACTCAGCTGTCCCCTCTGCTGAGTGTGCCCTGAACCAGCTCAGGTGTCACTTGTGCCTCTTGCCGAAGGAACTTTTCCTATCCGTGAATTCCTGGAGCTGGGGAAGGAAATAAATCTCTCCCGGGTCGGGAGAGATGGGATTTTATCCTGAATTAACCAGGATATTCCCTGTGCTCCCTTAACCAACCTTTTTTTAATTTTCGTTATCCAGATAATGCACTGGGAAGATCAGGAGAGATGGAATTTTATCCTGGATTAATTAGGATATTTATTCCCTGTGCTCACTTAACCAACAGTTTGGTTTTATTTTTTCCCCTTATTCAGAAAAATCCCGAGTTTTTCTCCCCTTTCCTGGCTGCTCCCGAGCTCTGCGCACCCAAAATATTCCTTGACCTCTACAAAAAGGAGTTTGAAAATCCCGCTTTTTTCACAGCTTGGGCAGCTCTTTGCAGGAAGAGTCATTTTTCCCGGTGTCCTGGGTGGGAATTTGGGGCTCCCGGGGGGATTTTGGGCTCCCCGGTGCTGATGGCTGTTCCCTTTTGCCGCAGTTCTGGCACAAATCCTGTTTCCACTGCGAGACCTGCAAGATGACCCTGAACATGAAGAACTACAAGGGCTACGAGAAGAAGCCGTACTGCAACGCGTGAGTTCTCCTCCTGAATTCCAGGGGATGACGGGGTTATTCACTCGGAAAATTGAAATTTTAAAAAGAAAAAAAAATTTAGAGATTTTTGGTAGTACGAAAAAGCAAACCAAAAAAAAAAAAACCACCGGCAGGAGTCGGAAGGCGACCTCGCCGGCGCTGTGGGCCGCGAAAGGAGGACCCCAAATGTTTCAGACGGGAAAAGGATTTCTTGTGTAAATTCTTATCGTTTTTATACGGTGTTATGATACAGACTTCGCGTGGTCGTTTGAACAGCCCATCTCCCCCCGAGTGATGAGGGGCAGGTCCTGGAAGGGATAAAGAACTCTGCCCCAGCTGGTTTGACAGCTGGCAATAGAATCCAAACTGCTGGTTCCGTCTTGCCGTTACCACCCAAGGCTGCGGTCTCCTGTGGGGTCTCCTGTGGGATTTCCTGGATATTCCGCTCCCAAACCCCAATCCCCGCCCTGAAAGGGGCCCTGTGGAGCCCCCTGAGGCCCCCAGGAGCTCTTTCCCTGCGGCTCCGCGGAACTTCTGGGAATGGAGGGAAGCCTTGGCTGGAGGGGGCTCAGCCCCACTTGGTGCTGGTGTTAAGGCGGTTAACTGGGGGGTTAAGGCGGTTAACTGGGGGGTTAAACCAGGGTTGCGCCCCCGGTTAGTGCTGGTGTTAAACCGGTTGGTACTAATGTTAAACCGGTTAATTCTGATGTTAAACCAGTTAATTCTGGTGTTAAGCCAGGGTTACACTCCCAGTTAACGCCGGTGTCCCAGCGGTCAGTGCCGGTGTCGCAGCGGTCAGCGCTGGTGTCCCAGCGGTCAGCGCCGGTGTCGCAGCGGTCAGCGCTGGTGTCGCAGCGGTCAGCGCTGGTGTCGCAGCGGTCAGCGCTGGTGTTGCAGCGGTCAGTGCTGGTGTCCCAGCGGTCAGCGCCGGTGTTCCAGCGGTCAGCGCCGGTGTCCCAGCGGTCAGCGCCGGTGTCCCAGCGGTCAGCGCCGGTGTCCCAGCGGTCAGCGCCGGTGTCCCAGCGGTCAGCGCTGGTGTCGCAGCGGTCAGCGCTGGTGTCGCAGCGGTCAGTGCTGGTGTCCCAGCGGTCAGCGCTGGTGTCCCAGCGGTCAGCGCTGGTGTTCCAGCGGTCAGCGCTGGTGTTCCAGCGGTCAGCGCCGGTGTCCCAGTGGTCAGCGCCGGTGTCGCAGCGGTCAGCGCCGGTGTCGCAGCGGTCAGCGCCGGTGTCGCAGCGGTCAGCGCCGGTGTCGCAGCGGTCAGCGCCGGTGTCGCAGCGGTCAGTGCCGGTGTCCCAGCGGTCAGCGCCGGTGTCCCAGCGGTCAGCGCCGGTGTTGAATCCGGGTTTCCAGGTGTCGGTGCCGGCCGTGGCCGCGCTCAGGCCCAGCCCGGGCAGGAGATAAATCCCCGAGCGGGCCGGGCTGGCCTGGAGGAGCTGCAGGGTTTGTTTGTGTCCCTGCGGGTGCGGGGAGCGCAGGGATGGGAAGGGCAGGATTTGTCTCCCTGCAGGGATGAGGAACTCAAGGGATTTTTTGGGAGCTCAGGGATTTGTGTCCCTGCAGGGTTTTTTTTGGGGAGCTCAGGGGTTTTTTGGGGAGCTCAGGGATTTTTCGGGGAGCTCAGGGATTTTTGGGGAGCTCAGGGATTTGTTGGGAGCTCAGGAATTCCCTCTGTCCTCGCTGGGGTCACCGGGGGCAGCCACCCCCGTGTCCTGGCAGGGAAAGGATCCCAAGGTAAATAAACCTGGGAGGGAAAATCCTCCGGGCTGAGGAGAGCGGCAGGAGCGGCTCCTGGGCCCTTTTTTATTTTTTCCTGGGCGCTTTTCTTTATTTTCCTGAGCCTCCCCCTGATTGTTTTTTGGTTTTTTTTTCCCTTGGGATTTTTTATTTTCCTGAGCCTTTTTTTTTTTTTTTTTTCCCCCCTCTGGACTGGTTTTTTTTTTTCTGGGATTTTTTTTTTTCCTTGGGATTTTTTATTTTATTTCCTCTGACCTTTTTTTTTTCCCCTGGGCTCTTTTTATCTCTGGTCCCTTTTCTTTTTTCTCCCCTCTGGGCTTCCCCACCTATTATTATTATTATTATTATTATTATTATTATTATTATTATTTTTAGCCATTTTATGACTATTTATGGGCCATGGATTTAACAAACTGGGGTGATACTTTTTAAAAATGAGCTGTGTTTAAAAAAAAAAGTATTTTTAGGGAACAGAGATTTTATTTTTTCACTCCTTTACTGACCGAGGGGCTTCTTTTAATTCTTCATTTTTATTTTATTTATTTATTATTTCAACCCAAAACCTGCCCCCCCCCCCCCAATAAATCCGTGGAAAATAAAATTTCTATAAAATTTTCCATAAAATTCTAAACTCCTAGCAAGAAAATATTCTCTCGACCCACGACGCTCCAGGGGTGATGGAGCAGCCTCCGATTCTCCCAGGGTGGGAATTTCTCCCCAGTTAAAATTCAATTTTGTCGGAATTTGCCTTTCTTGGTAAATAAAAACGGGCCGAGTTCCACGGAAAGGAGAAGTGGTGAGAGCCGGCTTTGCTCGGACCCTCCCAGTTCCGGGGTTGGTGGTTTGTGGGGGTTTTTTTGGGGTGTTTGTGCCTGAGGTTGGTGCTGCCTCTGCCTTGTCCAAAGTCCAGGACACTCCTGGCAATTCCAGTTGGGGCAGGGAATGGCGTGTGGAGGGGAAACGGCAAAAAAAAAAAAAAACAGAAAAAAAAAAAAGAAAAAAAAACAGGAAAAAAAATCAGTTTTTTCGGTTGGGAAATAGCAAAAAACTGAAAATAAATCGGGTTTTTGGGTGGGGAAATAGCAAAAAATGAAAATAAATCGGATTTTTGGGGGGGAAATAGCAAAAAAAATGAAAATAAATTGGGTTTTTAGGGGGAAATAGCAAAAAATGAAAATAAATTGGGGGTTTGGGGGGGAAAATAGCAAAAAACTGAAAATAAATCGGGTTTTTGGGTGGGGAAATAGCAAAAACTGAAAATGAATTGGCTTTTTAGGGGGAAATAGCAAAAACTGAAAATAAATTGGGGGTTTGGGGGGGGAAATAGCAAAAAACTGAAAATAAATCGGGTTTTTGGGGGGGAAATGGCAAAAAACTGAAAATAAATCGGGTTTTTGGGTGGGGAAATAGCAAAAAAATGAAAATGAATTGGCTTTTTAGGGGGAAATAGCAAAAAATGAAAATAAATTGGGGGTTTGGGGGGGAAAATAGCAAAAAACTGAAAATAAATCGGGTTTTTGGGGGGAAATAGCAAAAAACTGAAAATAAATCGGGTTTTTGGGGGGAATAGCAAAAAAAAATTAAAATAAATTGGTTTGGGGGGGAAATAGCAAAAAAATGAAAATAAATTGGGTTTTTGGGGGGTAAATAGCAAAAAAATGAAAATAAATTGGGGGTTTGGGGGGAAATAGCAGAAAAACTGAAAATAAATCGGATTTTTGGGGGGGAAATAGCAAAAAAAAATTAAAATAAATTGGGTTTTTGGGGGGGAATAGCAAAAAAATGAAAATAAATTGGGTTTTGGGGGGGAAATAGCAAAAAACTGAAAATAAATCGGGTTTTTGGGGGGGAAATAGCAAATAATTGGAAAAAATCGGGGTTTTTTTGGTTGAGAGGGAACAGCACCGTCAGAGCTGCAGCTTTTGGGGGAAGAGTGGGAAATTCGGGATTTGGGGGGAATTTCATCCCAAATTTGAGGGTTCTGCGGTGGTTTAGGAGTGGCTCGCCCCGAATTTGGGGGGTTTAGGGAGGTTTTGAGGACATTTTAACCCCAAATTTGGGGGTTTAGGGAAGTATCAGAGAGTTTCACCCCAAATTTGGGGATTTGGGGAGTTTTCACGGAGTTTCATCCCAAATTTGGGGGCGTTTGTGTTATTTGGGGGGGATTTTATCCCAAATTTGGGGGGTTTGGGGACATTTTAACCCCAAATTCGGGAGTCTGGGGAGGTTTTGGGGCATTTCACCCCAAATTTGGGGGTTTGGGGAGGTTTTGGGGCGTTTCATCCCGAATTTGGGGGTTTTGGGGACATTTTCACCCCGGTTTTGGGGGTTTGGGGAGGTTTTGGGGCGTTTCATCCCGGATTTGGGGGTTTTGGGGACATTTTCACCCCGGTTTTGGGGGATTGCGGAGGTTTTGGGGCGTTTCATCCTGAATTTGGGGGTTTTGGGGACATTTCCACCCCAGTGTTGGGGTTTTGGGGAGGTTTTGGGGCGTTTCATCCCGAATTTGGGGGTTTTGGGGACATTTTCATCCCAGTTTTGGGGAGGTTTTGGGGCGTTTCATCCCGAATTTGGGGGTTTTGGGGACATTTTCACCCCGGTTTTGGGGTTTTGGGGAGGTTTTGGGGCGTTTCATCCCGGATTTGGGGGTTTTGGGGACATTTCCACCCCGGTTTTGGGGTTTTGGGGAGGTTTTGGGGCGTTTCATCCCGGATTTGGGGGTTTTGGGGACATTTCCACCCCGGTTTTGGGGGTTTGGGGAGGTTTTGGGGCGTTTCATCCCGGATTTGGGGGTTTTGGGGACATTTCCACCCCGGTTTTGGGGTTTTGGGGAGGTTTTGGGGCGTTTCATCCCGGATTTGGGGGTTTTGGGGACATTTTCGCCCCGGTTTTGGGGCTGTTGCCGGAGGGGGAGATGCCTGTGCCGCGGCAGGTTTTGGGGATGACGATTTTGGGGTGCTCAGCCTGGCAGAACTGAGACCCCCGCGATCCCAAATCCTTCTCGCCGAGCTGCCGGATTCGCCCATCGCGAGGTTCCTCCCGCGGGGATGAGGATGGGAAATTCCAGAGGATGGGAAATTCCTGACATTCCCGAGGAGTCTGCGCAGCCTCCCCCCATCCCCCGGGGCTCCCTTTGATGCCGCTGCTGCTTTAACCCTTCCCAGCCCCAATCCGGAAAAATTCCCCGAATCCTTTTGTTCTTCCCCTTTTTCCTTTCCCTCAAATCCCAGGGAATTTAAAGGATTTTTTTTTTCCCCCCCAGGGAGGGGATGTGGAGGGAGAAAAGGGGAAAAACTCCAGGATTTGGATTTTTGGGGGTCGGTCTTTTCTCAGCTGCTCCGGGGGGTATCCCAGCAAACCAAAAACTCCAGGATATCCCTGGGAGGCGCCCGAATTCCCCAATTCTGCTGGAGCTGGAGTGGAGAAATCGCGTCCTAGGAAAAGGGGGGTTGGAAAAGCGACGTTTATCCTGGCGGGAAGAATCTGCTTCTCCAAACGTGCCCCGGCACAGGCTCCTCTCTGTTCCAGCCGTGGCCTCCTGCCAAATTCCTGAGTTTTCTTTTCTTCCCCGGAGCACGAGGAGGAGGAAGAGGGCTGGGCCTTCCTCCAGCCCTGACATTCCCATAAATCCGGGAGGTTTGGGGTGGGAATTGTTGGTGGCAGATGGGGACAGTCCCCACTCCATCCCCGTCCCCTCCTTG
The DNA here is from genome assembly GCF_029207755.1 of Chamaea fasciata. NCBI lineage: Eukaryota > Metazoa > Chordata > Aves > Passeriformes > Sylviidae > Chamaea > Chamaea fasciata. The sequence continues at coordinate 4,395,253 of NW_027094112.1, read as the reverse complement.
GCTCCAGCTGGGAGGGACTGGGATTCAGGGCTGGGATTTGACCTAAAAGTGGAGGAAGGGCAAAAATCCAGGGAAGTCTGAGACTTCTCCCAATGAAAGGTGGGGAAAATCGGGATAAAAGAGCCGGACGCGGTTGGAGTCCCGCGCTCCAGCTGCTCCCAGACACGTTCTGTGGAGGATGTGGGATTGGGGTTCCTTCCCTGCCGGATCACAGGGATCTGCTTTCCCTGGATTTGGGATTGGGGTTCCTTCCCTGCTGGATCACAGGGATCTGCTTTCCCTGGATTTGGGATTGGGGTTGTTTCCAGGCTGGATCACAGGGATCTGCTTTCCCTGGATTTGGGATTGGGGTTCCTTCCCTGCCGGGTCACAGGGATCTGCTTTCCCTGGATTTGGGATTGGGGTTGTTTCCAGGCTGGATCACAGGGATCTGCTTTCCCTGGACTTGGGATTGGGGTTCCTTCCCTGCCGGATCACAGGGATCTGCTTTCCCTGGATTTGGGATTAGGGTTCCTTCCCTGCTGGGTCACAGGGATCTGCTTTCCCTGGATTTTGGGATTGGGGTTCCTTCCCTGCTGGGTCACAGGGATCTGCTTTCCCTGGATTTTGGGATTGGGGTTGTTTCCAGGCTGGATCACAGGGATCCAAACCCTTCCCTGTGGGATCTCTGTGGGATCCAAACCCCTCCCTGCCCGCTGCACCATTCCCGGTGGGATCTCCGTGGATCTGGGGCGGCTCTGGGCGCTGCCCAAGGCCCGCGTTTGTTTCTGAAGCTCACACAGGCAGGATGTGACCTCGGAGCCTCCTGGCAGAGCGCAGCCCAACTGCTTCCTTTGTTTAACCCTTCCCTGCCCCATCTTTCCCGGATTTTTTTTTCCCCAAAATCCCTGACTGTCGCCCCTGGGAGCTGCAGGGACACAGGGAACGTTTGCGCCCAGGAAAGGAAGGATTTCCTTTCAGGAAAGGGAATGCAGTCTTGTGTTTTCAGTGAGGATTAATTGGCCAGGCTTCGGTCGCTTTCCCTGCGCTTCTTGTCATCCCACTCACTTCTCTTGGTTCAGGATTTCTCCTGTTTTTATCTTCAGGATTTCATTTCTGTAGTTCGTTTTTTTTTTCCTCTCACTTTCTTTACATTTCTTCCCTGATTCAGGATTTCTCCTTTTTTTTTACCTTTCGGATTTTATTTCTTTAGTTTCTTCTCCTCTCATTTTCTTTGCATTTCTTCCCTGATTCCGAATTTCTCCCTTTTTTTTTATCTTTAAGATTTTCATTTCTGCAGTTTCTTCTCTCACTTCCTTTACGCTTCCTCCCCGATTTCCTGATTTTATTGGAGTCGTTCTGGCAAGTTTTGGGTCCTTTTTGCCGCCCCTCGTTTCATCCCAGTCCCTTTGGTTGCAATTTCCAAATCCTGGTTCGGTTTTTTTTTTTTTCCCCAGCTGCGCTGTTTTTGCTCACGTCTCCTTCCCCAGAGCCTTCGTTAGACTTCGATTTCAAGATTCCATCCCCTCTCCAGATGGATCAGGCTGCCAAATCCCCTGGGTTTAAATCCTCGACATAAGCAACACTTGGGGCTCCAAGAGGTTTTCCCAAACGCCGGCGGCTCTCGCATCATCCCTGGGGGGTTTTTTTGGCCTTTCTGGGGGGTCACGGTTGGGCTTGGGTCGTGCTGGGGCTCCCGGAGTTCCCAAATCCCGTCGGTTGTCTCTGGGGAGCAGCTGGGCCCTGCCAGGCTCTGCTCCCGGGAGGGTTTTTGGATGCTCTTCCCGAATTTATCCTCCTTTCCAGCCTGGGAAAAGCTCCAGAGGCAGCAGCTTGGGGTGGGAGGTTTTTTGGGGGAAATGCTGCTTTTAGGATTAGGATGGGATGTGAGTATTTGGGGATTCACCTCACTCTGGAATTGGGGATCACTCCAAACCCCTCTCCAGCTGTGGGAAGGTGGGAAACGTGAATCCCATGGGAAATGTGGATCCCATGGAAACCACGCCGCTGCTGTGGGAGGGAGGGTCTGGATTTGCTTCCCTCCATCCCTGTGGAAATCTCCTCCTGGGGACGTGCAGGGATTGCCGCCGTTCCCCCAAACAAACCCTTGACCCCGCGGGGATCCGGATCCTTGTCCCGGTGGGGGAATCCCGGCGGGATCAGCTCTGATCCAGCCGGGAATTGGGATCCTTATCCCGGTGGGGAGAATCCCGGCGGGATCAGAGCTCTAATCCAGCCGGGAATTGCCGAGCTCAGCCCTCCCCTAATGCCGCAGCCAGACGGGGCCGTGGCCGGGGGAGGCTCCTGACCTGATTCTGCAGCGGCACAAAAGCCTCGTCTGGAGCTCCCGGGAATCGTGTGTCACCACCACACCCCCGGGAATCCTGTGTGTCCCCGGGAATCCAGGGGTCCCTGCCCAGCCGGGGGTCTGGGGCGTGTTTGGGGTCCCCTGCCTGTTCTGTGGGATCCCGGAATGTCCTGAGTTGGAAGGGACCCCCGAGGATCGTGAGGCCGAGGCCGGACGCCCCAAAGGGTCGGGTTGTTTTGGTGCGGTGTCTGGACGTTCCTGGAGCTCCGGGAGCCTCAGGGATCGTCGATCCGGCCCCAAACACCCCAAAATCCCAGCGTGTCCCTGAGAGCTCTGGGCTTCCCTAGGGGAGTTCTGGGGTCTCCCAAAATCCCAGGAATGGTTTGGGTTGGTTTTTCTCACAGGAGCTGGGAATGCTCTGGCATTCCCAGAGAGAATTTGTGATTTGGGATCTCCCAGAATCCCAGGAAAGGTTTGGGTTGGTTCTCCTCAGGAGCTGGGAATGCTCTGGCATTCCCAGGGGGAATTTGTGATTTGGGATCTCCCAGAATCCCAGGAAAGGTTTGGGTTGGTTCTCCTCAGGAGCTGGGAATGCTCTGGCATTCCCAGGGGGAATTTGTGATTTGGGATCTCCCAGAATCCCAGGAATGGTTTGGGTTGGCTCTCCTCAGGAGCTGGGAATGCTCTGGCATTCCCAGGGGGAATTCACGTGGCGATCCCCAAAAAGCCATCGAGACCCGCGTGTCCTCCGCAGTTCTGTCCCCGGGGGGCCCAGCCCTGTCACCTGCGGGGAGGGGACACGGGGATGGCTTCGCCAGGGAAGTTATCCCCGTGTTTGTGGGGATTTGGGAGCGGAACAGCGCCGGGCGTGGTCACCGTGAGCGGGACGGAGACAGCGCTGTCCCTGCGTCCCCTGCACGGGGATTTCCCGCGGTGGGGTTGGAGGATTCCCTTTGGGAATTCTGCGTTGAGGCTGTGACAGAGGAGCCCGCGAGCCCTTTCCCAAAGGCGTTTTCCCCCTCTGCCATCCGTGCCGGCCCACGGGCGCCATCTGCTCCGGGCTCCGCTTTCCTCCCGGGGCTTTTCCTGGGAATGGTGGGGCGGGCAGGGCTCTGCCTCCACGGCAGCCAGGCTGGAAAGGCTCCAGGCAGAGCTGGGGGGGCGCAGGGCCCGGGGGGGAAGCTGAGAGACCCCAAACCCAGCAGCCCCTTTGGGGTCAGGGCTGGGGGTTGAGCGCTCCCTGTTATTATCCGAGGGATCCATCCATGCTCTGAGGTGGGAATGGCCCCGGGGAGTGTGGCCAGGGCTGGCTGCAGCCTCCAGCTGCAGCGCTGGGTGTTTCCTTGCTCCCACAACTCTCCCGGAGTCTCTTCCCGAGCTCCTGACCCCGTTCCTGCGAGTCGTCCCCGTTTAGTGCCGGGATCGGGACGTTCCGCAGCCCCAGGAAACGCCAGCCTGAGGCTGCCGGGGCCGAAGCCTGGCTCAGGGACCCTGGGAGCCCGCAGAGCTGGGGCAGAGGCACTGGGAGCAGAGCCAGCAGCTTTTCCTGGGATAACGGGGCCCTGGGGGCTGTCTGGGGACGGGGAAAGGTCTGTCCTGAAATCCTGCACGGCCCTGGAGTGGCTTTTTCCCCCAGGGAAAGCGCTGCTGTTGTTGTGGTGGGATAAATGTGACACGGGGGGAGAGTGCCCGGGGAGAAATCCCGTTGTCTGGGCAATGCCCCGTGGCAGCTGCCAGCCCCTCTGTGCCCGTGTCCCCGGCTCTGGCTCCTCCGGAGCGGGACAAAGCCCCTGGAATGTTCACAGCACTGGGATGTGGCACGGCCGTGCTGGTTGGGCTGGGGGATCCTGGGGGGGCTTTTCCAGCCTGAATGATTCCATGGTTCCATGGCTCCAGGAGTCCGTGGTTCCATTATTGCATGACTCCGTGGTTCCGTGACTCCATGGCTCCAGGACTCCATGGTTCAGTCATTCCATGGATTCATGGTTCTGTGATCCCAGGATTTCATGGTTCTGTGGTTCCACGGTTCCATGTTTCCATGATTCCGTAGTTCCAGGAGTCCGTGTTTCCATTATTGCATGACTCCGTGGTTCCGTGACTCCATGGCTCCAGGACTCCATGGTTCAGTCATTCCATGGATTCATGGTTCTGTGATCCCAGGATTTCATGGTTCTGTGGTTCCACGGTTCCATGTTTCCATGATTCCGTAGTTCCATGACTCCATGGTTCCAGGATTCCATGGTTCCACGTCTCCATGGTTCCATCATTCCGTCGTTCCATGGTTCTGTGGTTCAATTATTACATGGCTCCATTGGTTCCATGACTCCATGGTTCCACGGTTCCATGATGTCCACAATTCCAGGATTCCACGGTTCTGTGGTTCCATGACTCCGTGGTTCCACGGTTCCATCATTCCGTGGTTCCACGGTTCAATCATTCCATGACTCCATGGTTCTGTGGTTCCATGACTCCGTGGTTCCACGGTTCAATCACTCCATGATTCCATGTCTCCACGGTTCCATCATTCCGTGGTTCAATGATTCCATGACTCGGTGGTTCCACAGTTCAATCATTCCGTGGTTCTGTGGTTCCATCATTCCATGTCTCCACGGTTCCATCATTCCGTGGTTCAGTGATTCCATGACTTCGTGGTTCCACGGTTCCATCATTCCATGGTTCCACGGTTCCATCATTCCATGACTCCATGGTTCTGTGGTTCCATAATGTCCTCAATTCCAAGATTCCACGGTACCATGGTTCTGTGGTTCCATGAGTCCGTAGTTCCACGATTCAATCACTCCATCATTCCATGTCTCCACGGTTCCATCATCCCGTGGTTCAGTGATTCCATGACTCGGTGGTTCCACGGTTCAATCACTCCATGATTCCATGTCTCCACGGTTCCATCATTCCTTGTCTCCACGGTTCCATCATCCCGTGGTTCAGTGATTCCATGACTCGGTGGTTCCACGGTTCAATCACTCCATGATTCCATGTCTCCACGGTTCCATCATTCCGTGGTTCCACGGTTCAATCATTCCGTGGTTCTGTGGTTCCATCATTCCGTGGTTCCACGGTTCCATCATCCCGTGGTTCCGTGGTTCCATGACTCCGTGGTTCTGTGGTTCCATCATTCCGTGGTTCCACGGTTCCATCATCCCGTGGTTCAGTGATTCCATGACTCGGTGGCTCTGCCCGGAGCCCCGGGCGGGACGGGGACACGGGGCCGGTGACGGCGGCGTTAACGGTTAACCCTTCCCTCGGCAGACACTACCCGAAGCAATCCTTCACCATGGTGGCGGACACGCCCGAGAACCTGCGCCTAAAGCAGCAGAGCGAGCTCCAGAGCCAGGTGAGCCCCGGCGATTCCCGAATTCCCGCGGGAAAAGCCCACGCAGACCTTTCCCGTGGCCTCTTTCTCTCCGAGGGTTCCCTTTCTTTGGGAGTTCTCTGCATGTGTCACCCGTGGAGATTCCTGAATTAACCAGATTCCATGGAATGGGATATGACACAGGAGGTTTGGGATGCCGGAGGTTGTTTGGGATGCCGGAGGTTTGGGATACAGGAGAGGGCGGCTGCAGCCATGACAATTCCACGTTTTCCCGGGATCTGCCTCTGTGGGAGGCCGCGCTCTGAGCCCTGCTGACGCGTGCTCCGCGCTCGCTGTGCCGGAACAAATCCGCATCCAGAGGCGATCCTGGCCGGAGCCAGCAGAGCTCGGGATGTGACTGCTGCCCTGGGAGCCCACTGAATTCCCGTTTTTCCTTGGAAAAGGGGCAGTAGGACAGCCTGGGGAGCTGTCAGCAAGGCTTGGTGGCCCTCCTGGGCAGGGCGAGGGCAGCCCCGGGTTTTCCGGGCTGCTTCCACTCGGATTTTTGGGATCGGTGTCGGATTATTTTCGGGATCAGATCCCTCCCTGCCGTGCTCTGAAGGATGCCGTGACCTTCCTCCTCCTCCTCCTCCTCCCATTAGCCTGAGAGTCCCAGGAGCTGGAGAGCTGGTTGATTCCTTGGGAATGCATCCAGGAGGAGGAGGAGGAGGAGGGGGAGCCTCACCTGCGGCAGAGCCGGCAGGGCCAGGGCCACTGTGGTGTCCCCCGGGCTCGGCCGGTGTCCCCAGGGCTCGGCCGGTGTCCCCGGGGCTCGGCCGGTGTCCCCAGAGCTCGGCCGGTGTCCCCGGGGCTCGGTCAGTGTCCCCAGGGCTCGGTCAGTGTCCCCAGGGCTCGGCCGGTGTCCCCAGGGCTCAGCCGGTGTCCCCGGGGCTCGGCCGGTGTCCCCAGGGCTCGGCCGGTGTCCCCAGGGCTCGGCCGGTGTCCCCGGGGCTCGGCCGGTGTCCCCAGAGCTCGGCCGGTGTCCCCAGGGCTCGGTCGGTGTCCCCGGGGCTCGGCCGGTGTCCCCAGAGCTCGGCCGGTGTCCCCAGGGCTCGGTCAGTGTCCCCGGGGCTCGGCCGGTGTCCCCGGGGCTCGGCCGGTGTCCCCGGGGCTCGGCCGGTGTCCCCAGGGCTCGGCCGGTGTCCCCGGGGCTCGGCCGGTGTCCCCAGAGCTCGGCCGGTGTCCCCGGGGCTCGGCCGGTGTCCCCGGGGCTCGGTCAGTGTCCCCAGGGCTCGGCCGGTGTCCCCAGAGCTCGGCCGGTGTCCCCAGGGCTCGGTCGGTGTCCCCGGGGCTCGGCCGGTGTCCCCAGAGCTCGGCCGGTGTCCCCAGAGCTCGGTCGGTGTCCCCGGGGCTCGGCCGGTGTCCCCGGGGCTCGGCCGGTGTCCCCAGGGCTCGGCCGGTGTCCCCAGAGCTCGGTCGGTGTCCCCAGGGCTCGGCCCGTGTCCCCAGAGCTCGGCCGGTGTCCCCAGAGCTCGGCCGGTGTCCCCGGGGCTCGGCCGGTGTCCCCGGGGCTCGGCCGGTGTCCCCAGGGCTCGGCCCGTGTCCCCAGAGCTCGGCCGGTGTCCCCGGGGCTCGGCCGGTGTCCCCAGAGCTCGGTCGGTGTCCCCAGGGCTCGGCCGGTGTCCCCGGGGCTCGGCCGGTGTCCCCGGGGCTCGGCCGGTGTCCCCAGAGCTCGGTCAGTGTCCCCGGGGCTCGGTCGGTGTCCCCGGGGCTCGGTCGGTGTCCCCAGGGCTCGGTCGGTGTCCCCAGAGCTCGGCCGGTGTCCCCAGAGCTCGGCCGGTGTCCCCGGGGCTCGGCCGGTGTCCCCGGGGCTCGGCCGGTGTCCCCAGAGCTCGGCCGGTGTCCCCGGGGCTCGGTCGGTGTCCCCGGGGCTCGGTCGGTGTCCCCAGAGCTCGGCCGGTGTCCCCGGGGCTCGGTCGGTGTCCCCAGGGCTCGGTCGGTGTCCCCAGAGCTCGGCCGGTGTCCCCGGGGCTCGGCCGGTGTCCCCAGGGCTCGGCCGGTGTCCCCAGGGCTCAGACTTCCCCCCCGCCCTTCCCCCTGGTCGTGGCTCAGCAGATCCCTGGCTCAGGCTCAGAGCCGAGCCCCGCCTGGGTCTGGATTTGTGTCTGTGCAGGGATGACAGGGACACGGGGATGACAGGGATGGCAGGGCCACGGGGACACCGTGCCTTTTCCATGGCAACCGCGGGGATGCTGCTGCTCCTGCGCCGGAGTCTCCAGGCTTCTCCCGGTCGTTGTTTGTCTCCAGGCTTCTCCCGGTCGTTGTTTGTTCGAGTGGAGCCGGGGGAGGGATCGGGGCTCTCCCGAGGCCGGCGGGGATTCCCAGCCCCGCAGGGACTTTGGGGCTCTTCGGGGACTCAGTTTCCACGAGTTGGTCACCGGAGCTCAGCCCTGTCCCCTGTCCCGTCTGTCCCAGCCGTGCCCAGCTCCCGGCGCCTCCCGGGCTTTGGGGGATGGAGCTGGGAATGCTCGGGGGTGGGAAAGCCTCCTGCAGGTCAGGGCAGGGGCTCCTCGGGGCCGGATTCCCAGCAGGATGAGCTGCAGGATTCCCAGGGGGGATTTCTGTGAGCGCCTTTGGGTGATGGGAGAGACCCTGCGGAGGGGCTGGGGAGGGGTGGGATACAGGAGGTTTGGGATGCAGGAGAGGGGGGATAAAGGTTTGGGATGCAGGAGAGGGGGGATAAAGGTTTGGGATGCAGGAGAGGGGGGCTGCAGCTGGCACGGAGGTGCCAGAGCCCATCCAGGTGGAAGCTGCCAGTCGGGATCCCCCACAGCCCGGGGTGGGTGGATCCCAAACACGCTCCAGATCCAGATCAGGATCTCAATCCCTGTCTCCCTTTGTTCTGCCTGCCAAGGGAGGCTCCCGTGGTTCGTGGTTCTTGGAGCAGCTGCTGCTCTGGTTTATGGACAACCCCTCTGCGGGTGGGCTGGGTGACGGGGATCGGGGCTGGGTGACAGGGACAGGGTGCTGGACACCCACAGGGATGGGATGACAATAATGGGATGGCGTTATTGTCATCGCTGCAGGGTGACAGGGATGGGACACGGGCCCCTGCAGGGCCAGGGTGACAGGGCCAGGCCAAACCGCAGCACTTCCGTGTCCCTCCCCGTCCCCTCTATTTGTGTCCCCGAGGAGACGCCTCCCATCCCGCTCCCGGGAAGCTGCTGGATAATGATGTCCCGGGACGGCCAAAAGTGTCCCCAAAGTGCCACCTGGGTGCCCGCAGGCTGCCGTCCCAGCCCACGCGTGGCAGGGAAATTGCAGGTTCTCATCCCGGGGCTCCTTTCCCGAGCCTTTCCCGGCGGGAATTCGGGCGCGGCCCTTCCTGCCCGGGGGCGGGGGGGGGGGGTGGTGGCAGCTGCCACTCGTGTCCCTGCTGTGCCACCTCCTCTGTGTCCCCTCGGTGCTGGTGACAGCGCGGGGGAGGGGTTGACGTGCTGGGCCGTGATGTGTGGAGGGTTTTCCCGGCTCCCTTTGGATGCACACGGAGGGAGCGGCTCCCCCGGGAAAATGAACTGTGGGGCTCGTTTTGATTTATTCAATCATCATCATCGTCATCATCATCATGGGGATGGTGCCGGTGGTTTGGTAGGGCTGAATTCCCGTGTCCTGAAGGCCAGCAGGGTGGAAAACCAAGGGAGATATGGAGCAGGCTGGGATTTAGGGGTGAAAAATTCGGGATTTATCCGAGGATCTGCCCTCCCCTGGGATCGGCTCAGCGATTCCTTGTCTTTCCAGCCTGGAATTGTCCCAGCTCAGCAGCTCTGTGTGCTGCCCTGTCCCCTCCCCTGAGCATCCCACCCTCCAGAGGGAAATCTCCCTCCTGGAAAACGCCGGGATGGAGGAGAACCCACAGCCCCGGCACGGGGCAGACTGGGACTCAGCAGCCCGTCCCGGTGTCACCAGCTCAGTGTCACCGCCCCCGAGGTGGCTGCAGGTCCCTGAATCCGTGGGGATTGGGAACGGTGCCCCACAGGGGACGGAAATCACACCCCGGGGCCCTTCCCGCCCCAGAGGAACGGGAGCGGCGGGCTCGGGGAGTGCTTTGGGGCTTGGAGATCCTGGAAAGAAAAACCTTTTTGCCGTCACTGGGGATGCTCAGGGGTGTTCAGGGAGGATCTGGGATGCGCAGGGATGGGCAGGGATGCTCAGGAATGTTCAGGGATGGACAGGGATGCTCAGAGGTTTTTCAGGGATGCTCAGAGGTTTTCAGGGATGCTCAGAGGTTTCTCAGGTGTGCTCAGAGGTTTTTCAGGTGTGCTCAGAGGTTTTTCAGGGATGCTCTGGGATGCTCAGAGGTTTTCAGGGATGCTCTGGGATGCTCAGAGGTTTTTCAGGGATGCTCAGAGGTTTTCAGGGATGCTCTGGGATGCTCAGAGGTTTCTCAGGTGTGCTCAGAGGTTTTTCAGGGATGCTCAGAGGTTTTCAGGGATGCTCAGAGGTTTTCAGGGATGCTCAGAGGTTTTTCAGGGATGCTCAGAGGTTTTTCAGGGATGCTCAGAGGTTTCTCAGGGTGCTCTGGGGTTCCTCCTGAGCGCCGCAGGAGCCCTGGCAGCAGCTGCTGTCCCCGGGGAGGCCGTGGGTCGCAGTCAGGAGCTGCTGCTCTGCTCTGCCCCTGTCCCCAACCCCGTTTCCTGCCCCAGATCCGCTACAAGGAGGAGTTTGAGAAGAACAAGGGCAAGGGTTTCAGCGTGGTGGCCGACACCCCCGAGCTGCAGAGGATCAAGAAGACTCAGGATCAGATCAGCAACGTGAGTGGCTCCTCGTCCCTGCTGGGCCATGGACACTGCTGTGACACTGCTGTGACATTGCTGTGACATTGCTGTCACCTCCCCGGGGCTGGGCTGGGCGGGGAGGGCGCAGCTGCCGACAGATGGCCTGGAAACACAAATCCCTGGAATCCTGGCCTGGAATCACGAATTCCCGAAGTCACAAATGCCCAGAATCACAAATCCCTGGAATGGCAAATTCCTGGAATCACAAATCCCCGAAGTCACAAATGCCTAGAATCCTGGGCTGGAATCACGAATCCCTGGAGTCACGAATTCCCAGAATCTTGGGCTGGAGTCACAAATTCCTGGAATGGCAAATGCCCGTAATCACAAATCCCTGGAATCCTGGGCTGGAATCATTCTCCAGCCTGACTGCCTCGGCATGTCCTGCCCCTCTCCCAGCTCCTCCCTGGTGCCACAAGGCCAGGAAGGGGTTTGGGGTGCAGGGATGGGGCTGTGGGGCCGGGAAGGGGTTTGGGGTGCAGGGATTGGGCTGTAGGGTCGGGAAGGGGTTTGGGGTGCAGGGATGGGGCTGTGGGGTCGGGAAGGGGTTTGGGGTGCAGGGACGGGGCTGTAGGGCTGGTTTGGGGTGCAGGGATGGGGCTGTAGGGTCGGGAAGGGGTTTGGGGTGCAGGGACGGGGCTGTGGGGCCGGGAAGGGGTTTGGGGTGCAGGGATGGGGCTGTAGGGTCGGGAAGGGGTTTGGGGTGCAGGGATGGGGCTGTGGGGTCGGGAAGGGGTTTGGGGTGCAGGGACGGGGCTGTAGGGCTGGTTTGGGGTGCAGGGATGGGGCTGTAGGGTCGGGAAGGGGTTTGGGGTGCAGGGATGGGGCTGTAGGGTCGAGAAGGGGTTTGGGGTGCAGGGATGGTGCTGTAGGGTCGGGAAGGGGTTTGGGGTGCAGGGATGGGGCTGTAGGGTCGGGAAGGGGTTTGGGGTGCAGGGATGGTGCTGTAGGGTCGGGAAGGCCCCTGTGACTCCCCCAGTCCCCTCAGGCTCCGGCAGGCGGTTCCCGTGTCTGGCTGTCACCCTGGGCTGGCCGTGACCCACTTTAGCAGGGACACAGGCACCGGGGCTGTCCCCGCCCCCGGTGTTCCCGATCCAGGGCCAGGGGCGGTGGGGTCAACCCGGCCCCAAAATCCCCTCGGTGCTTGGGGCGGGTGAGGAAATCCCCCTGGGAACAGGGCCGGGAACGGCCTGAGCCCGTCCTGGAGCTGATCCTGGGGCTGTCCCCATCCCTGTTCCCCTTCCCGGGGTTGTTTCCCATTCTTCCCATTCCCAGCGCACTCATTAACAGCAGCGTGGGGATTTGGGGACACCCCCAGATGTCCCTGAGCCCCCCAGGGTGGGGGAAGGAGCCCCCAGGATTTGCTGGGGTGTCCCACAGCGCCGAGCTGGGATGAGGGGGAGGATCCTGGGATCCAGGAGGGTTTTTAACCAGCGGCGACTCCTCTGGGCGGCCCCGGCTCCCTTTCCTACAGGAATCCTCCCGAATTCCCAATCCTGACCTCCCCTGGGGCCGGTTCCCTGTCCCGGCCCTGGGAGAAGCCGCCCCGGGCCGGGCTGTGACCTGTCCCTGCCCTGCAGATCAAGTACCACGAGGAGTTCGAGCGGAGCCGGATGGGGCCCAGCCCCGGCGAGGGCTTGGAGCCGGAGCGCCGCGCGTCCCCGGAGAGCGGCGGCTACCGGAGAGCCGAGCAGCCGCAGCTCCACCACGGCCAGCCCGGGGCCACCGGTGAGCTGCGCCGCGCCGCCCGCGCCCGGGGTGGGGTCCGCACACATCCCGGCTCATGGATCCACACACAGTTCATGGATCCACCCACATCCCGGTTCATGGATCCACCCACAGTTCATGGATCCACACACATCCCGGTTCATGGATCTACACACATCCCAGTTCATGGATTCACCTACATCCCACTTTGGGATCCACCCACATCCCAGTTCATGGATCCACCCACATCCCAGTTCATGGATTCACCCACAGTTTAGGATCCAGACAGATCCCAGTTCATGGTCCTCCTACATCTCAGTTCATGGATTCACCCACATCTCAGTCTGGAATCCAGACACATCCTGGTTCTTGGATCCACCCAGATCCCAGTTAGAGATCCACCTACATCTCAGTTCAGGGTCCACCCACATCCCAGTTCTTGACACCATTCTGTCCTCTACATCCCAGCTCGGGATCCATCATTCCCTGCCCATCCCAGTTGGGGATCCATCATTCCCTGCCCATCCCAGCTCAGGATCCATCATTCCCTGCCCATCCCAGCTCGGGATCCATCATTCCCTGCCCATCCCAGCTCAGGATCCATCATTCCCTGCCCATCCCAGCTCGGGATCCATCATTCCCTGCCCATCCCAGTTGGGGATCCATCATTCCCTGCCCATCCCAGTTGGGGATTCATCATTCCCTGCCCATCCCAGCTCACAGCTCCCTCTCCCCGCAGTTTACCAGCAGCAGCAGCAGCCGCCTCCATCCCAATCCTACGGCTACAAGGAGCCGGCGGCTCCGGCCTCCTCCCAGCGCAACGCCCCGCCTGGAGGGGGGGTGAGTACGGCCCAGCCCCCAAAATTCCCACCCCGGGCTCCCTCTGCCCCCCCAGCCCCCAAAATTCCCACCCCGGGCTCCCTCTGCCCCCCCAGCCCCCAAAATTCCCACCCCGGGCTCCCTCTGCCCCCCCAGCCCCCAAAATTCCCACCCCGGGCTCCCTCTGCCCCCCCAGCCCCCAAAATTCCCACCCCAGGCTCCCTCTGCCCCCCAGTTCCCACCCCGGGCTCCCTCTGCCCCCCAGCCCCAGGAAAAGCCCCGTGGAGGGGTTGGAGGTTTGGGTTTGGCTCTGACACCCGCCCGGATCCAGCTGCTCCGAGCTGTCCCTGGGGCTGTGACAGTGACCCCTGCGTGCCCTGTGGCCATGCCATGTCCCCCTGTGTCCCCCGGGGCTGTTCAGTGTCCCCTGGGGCTGTGACAACAGTGACCCTGGTGTTCCCTGTTGACATGCCATGCCTCCAGTGTCCCCTGGGCTGTCCCATGACCCCTGTGTCCCCTGGGGCAGTTCAGTGTCCCCAGAGCTGTGACAGTGTCCCCAGGGCAGTTCAGTGTCCCTGGGGCTGTGACAGTGCCCCTGCTGTCCCCGGAGCTGTTCAGTGTCCCCAGAGCTGTGATAGTGTCCCCCGGGGCTGTTCGGTGTCCCCAGAGCTGTGACAGTGCCCCTGGTGTCCCCCGGGGCTGTTCGGTGTCCCCAGAGCTGTGACAGTGCCCCCGGTGTCCCCCGGGGCTGTTCGGTGTCCCCAGAGCTGTGACAGTGCCCCCGGTGTCCCCGGAGCTGTGACAGCGTCCCCCCCGGTGTCCCCCCAGAAGCGTTTCCGCGCCGTCTATGACTACAACGCGGCGGACGAGGACGAGGTGTCGTTCCAGGACGGCGACACCATCATCAACGTGCAGCAGATCGACGACGGCTGGATGTACGGCACGGTGGAGCGCACGGGCGACACGGGCATGCTCCCCGCCAACTACGTGGAGGCCATCTGAGCGCCGGGGACACGCCGGGCCCGGCTGTCCCCTCCCCGGGTGTGTGTGTGTGTGTGCGTGCGTGTCCCTTGTCCCCTCCCCGCCCGCTCCGCCCTCGGAGCCGGGTCCCCTCCGAGTCCCCTCCGCGTCCGGCTCTGCCCCGCGGGGTTTTCCTGCTGCTGTCCCTCCTCCGGAGCCACCGGGATCCCAAAATTGCGAGGGAGAGGTCACGGCAGGAGAGAATTCCCGCTGTGGGGTGGGAGGGGAGAGGGGGGCTCACCCCGGGTGGGCAGCTCCCCCTGCTCCAGCCCGGGCTCATCCCGAGGGAATTGGGGTGGGTGGGGAGCTCCCCCTGCCCGGCCCGGACTCATCCCGAGGGAATTGGGGTGGGTGGGCAGCTCCCCCTGCTCCAGCCCGGGCTCATCCCGAGGGAATTGGGGTGGGTGGGGAGCTCCCCCTGCCCGGCCCGGGCTCATCCCGAGGAGCTCAGGGATGGACACGCAGCTCCCCCTGCTCCAGCCCGGGCTCCTCCCGCGGCCTCTCCCGGCTCCCCTGCTCGGCTTCCCCCCCATCCCTGCTCCCTGCAGCCCTCAAAGCAGGAAAAGGTTCCGTTCAAACCTCCGGGAAGCGCTCGCTCCTCGGCGCGCCGGGCCCCGGGCTCTGCAGGGAAGGAGCAGCCCCGGGGCTGGGCTGAACGCCTGGGGCAGGGATCAGCCCCCTGGAGCAGGGAAGGGTCCCTCTGGAGCAGGGATGAGCTTGGCAGACTGGGATGAGCCCCCCAGACTGGGATCAGCCCCCCTGGAGCAGGGATCAGCCCCCCTGGAGCAGAGATCAACCCCCCTGGAGCAGGGATCAGCCCCCCAGACTGGGATCAGCCCCCCAGACTGGGATCAGCCCCCCTGTAACTGGGATCAGCCCTCTGGAGCAGGGATCAGCCCCCCTGGAACTGGGATCAGCCCCCCTGGAACTGGGATCAGCCCCCTGGAGCAGGGATCAACCCCCCTGGAGCAGGGATCAGCCCCCTGGAGCAGGGATGAACCCCCCAGCCTGGGCTGAGCCCCGTGCAGCTCCAGCCCTCTCCAGTCCGGGGTCTGGGCTCCCCTGGGGGATCCTTTTCCTCCCTCCCAGAATTTTCCCGCTTTTCTGCTGCTGCCGCCGCCCCGGGCCCGGCCCGGGTGATTGTCCCCAGGGTCCTGTGACACCCCGAGGCGCCCGGCGCTGGTGGCAGCTCTTTGGGACCACTTTGGGATGGCGCCCTGGACCAAAAACCTCAAAAATAAAACAAAGCCCATCCCTGTCCCCTCCTCCTCCGGGAGCCCCGGGCCGGGAAAAACTGGAACTGAGCAGGGAGGGAGGAGCGGGAACCTCCGCAGGGTCCCCGAGCGGGGGGTTCCGTGTCCCCTGGGGCTGGGACAGTGTCCCCTGGGCTGTCACAGTGACCCTGCTGTCCCCTGGGGCTGGGACAGTGACCCCGGGGCTGTCACAGTGTCCGTGCCCAGCAAGACCTGGGGACAGAGGGGATGTCCCTGGGGACAGCAGGACTTGGGGACAGCGGGGGTGTCCCCGGGGACAGCAGGACTTGGGGACAGCAGGAGTGTCCCTTGGGACAGCGGGAGTGTCCCCGTGGCTGCGCTGTGGGGCTGGAACGTTCCCAGGGGTCGGCTCCACCTTTGTTATTCCCACGAGAAAAACGGGAATCAGGGACCAAAGCGGCCGCGGGGACATTCCAGGGCCCCGCTGGGGACACTTCCCGGGCAGAGAGGCGCCGCGAGAAGGGAACTGTGGCCGCGGAGGGGACAGGGTGACACCCGGAGGGGCTGTCCGGGCTGGGAATTCCAGCTGGTGCTAAAAGCAGGGAGCACAAGGGCAGCCGCCTCTCCCTGCTCAACCCTCCTCTTCATCACGTTCTTGTCTGGGAATTCGGGGGGTGGGAGGGAGAATCAATGTGAATAAAACCCCTTTTTTAACGGACCAAATAACACAGGAAATTCCCTTTTGGGATATACGGACCTTTTTTGGTTTTTTTTTTTTAATCCATTGTCCCTAAATTCTCCCCTCCCCGTTTTCCCCCCCTCTTTCACCTCCCCACCGTTGAAAACAAACCTCTTTAACTGCTTCGTTTCTGCCTTTTTCTCTCAACTTTATGCACTTTTTTGCCTTTTTTTGGTTTTTTTTTTCATAGCTGGAAAAAAATAAAGCACCTAAACCTGTATTTAAAAAAAAAAAAAATAAATGAATAAATAAATAAATAAACGAGTTTAATTTAAAAGAAAACCACAAGGAGGAAGAAGAACAATTTAAAAAAAGCTGAATAATTGCTTCTCATCACGTGTAAAAATAGACCTGGTCCGTCCCGGCTTCCTCAGTGCTGAGCTTTAGAACGCGTTTTCCCTCGGGATCCGTCGCTTGATCGGGGTTTTGTCCTTGTCTCCTCCTTCCTGGCTCGAGCACCCACCAGTTTAAAAAAAAATAAATAAATTATTTGGCCTTTTTATCAAAAAAAACCAAACCAAACCCACCACGGAATGGAACAATCCGACCAGTTTTCTTCCCGGATTGAAAATAAAAGTTTAATTTTTACCTGCTGATTGTGCTGGCTTTGATTGCAGCCACTTTTCTGGCCGGTTTTTTCCTGCTCGTTTGGGACAAGGGGAGGCTTCCAGAGCTGGAATTTCCATCTCCCCTGAGCCTGGGACACCGGGGATCCACCTGGGCTGCAGCTCCTTGGCTCATCCGCTGCTTTTGGAAATAAAAAAAAAAAGGCTTTTGGAAAACCCGGGTCTGTTTTCTGCGGCCCCACCGAGGGGTTTCCATGGAGCCCTGAGAATTCAGCCGCTGCAGGTGGGATTTTCAGCCGTATTCAATAAAAAAAATTTTAAAAACATTAAAATCTGGCAGGTGTGGGAAGGGAAGGATGTTATTTATCAACAGCTCTGGTAAAATAAATAAATAAATTAAAATAAAAAGCGAGGAAAACGAAGCAGAAGTGGCAGGGAAGGAAAATTAAGCAGAAATGCCAGAGAAGGAAAATAAAGCAGAAGTGACAGGGAAGGAAAATAAATAAAGCAGAAGTGGCAGGGAAGGAAAATAAAACAGAAATGCCAGGGAAGGAAAAGAAAGCAGAAGTGACAGGGAAGGAAAATCAAGCAGCCGTGCCAGGGAAGGTGAAGGGCGGTGCTGGGGCACCCCAGGAGCACCAGCCAAGGTGGTTTTTGGTGATCCCAAAATCTCATTTTCCCCTCCTTTCCCCGAAGGACGGGCCGGTTCCCAGCCGCTCCCACATCCCCGGAATCGCTTTGGGAAGGACGGAGCGGAGGGAGAACAAAACCCCCCCGGAGGGCAGAGACGGCCGCGGGCGCCGGGGCTGAGCCCGCGTTCACCCCTTTTCCTGCCGCCTTCATCCCTTTCTTCCTGCCGCCTTCATCCCTTTTCCCCTGCCGCCTTCATCCCTTTTTTCCTGCCGCCTTCATCCCTTTTTTCCTGCCGCCTTCATCCCTTTTTTCCTGCCGCCTTCATCCCTTTTCCTGCCGCTGCGGAGCGGCTCCATCAGCTCCGGCATCGTCTGCGCATCCTGAGCCCGGCCAGCAGCGCTCGGGCGGGGACGGAGAGGAGGACGCAGAGGCGGCTCTGCCCAGCAGCCCTGCCCGGAGCCCCGGAGCCCCAAAAACCTGCCCGGAGCCCCGGAGCCCTTCCCGGAGCCCCAAAAAACCTGCTCGGAGCCCCGGAACCCTCCCCGGAACCTCAAAAACCTGTCCGGAGCCGTTCCCGGAGCCCCGCAGCCCCTGGCCCGCCGTCTCCTCCCTCCATCCCTCCCTCACCATGCTGGACATTTTCATCCTGATGTTTTTCGCCATCATCGGCCTGGTGATCCTGTCCTACATCATTTACATGCTGTAAGGAGCCGCCGAGAGGAAGATGAGGCTCGGCAGGAGCCTCGCCAGCCCGGGGGCGGCCAGGTGAGCTCCGAGCCTCTCCAGGTGTGAATTTCAGGGGAGGAATGCGGCGGGAAGGGGGGACGGGCACTTTTGGGGTCGGTGCCGAAGGGGAGCACGGGGGGTGATTTCACAAACCCGGGTGGTGTTTTTTTTACAAACCAGAGCGATTTTACAAACCCAGGTGATTTTACAAACCACTGTGGTTTTTTTTTACAAACCAGAGCGATTTTACAAACCCAGGTGATTTTACAAACCACTGTGGGTTTTTTTCACAAACCAGAGCGATTTTACAAACCCGGGCGGTTTTTTTTCACAAACCCAGGTTATTTTACAAACCAGGCTGATTTTTTCACAAACCCAGGGTGATTTCACAGACCAGGCCGCTCAGCCGCGGCCACTGCGCAGCTGCCGCTTGAACAGCCGCTCTCTGCAGCGCGGGCAGCGCCGGCTTTTGTTCCCGAGAGGGGGAAAATGGAACGGCCGCGGGGAGCAGCCGGGCGGGATCCCGGCCGCGTCATCCTGAGGAGGGTCCCGGGCTCGGGGGCGGCCACGGATACCGCACGGAGCTGCTCCATCCCGCGGATCCCACACGGAGCTGCTCCATCCCCGATTCCCCCGCACGGAGCTGCTCCATCCCGCGGGTCCCGCACGGAGCTGCTCCATCCCGCGGGTCCCGCACGGAGCTGCTCCATCCCGCGGATCCCGCACGGAGCTGCTCCATCCCCGATTCCCCCGCACGGAGCTGCTCCATCCCCGATTCCCCGCACGGAGCTGCTCCATCCCCGATTCCCCGCACGGAGCTGCTCCATCCCCGATTCCCCCGCACGGAGCTGCTCCATCCCCGATTCCCCGCACGGAGCTGCTCCATCCCCGATTCCCCGCACGGAGCTGCTCCATCCCGCGGGTCCCGCACGGAGCTGCTCCATCCCCGATTCCCCGCACGGAGCTGCTCCATCCCGCGGGTCCCGCGGCTCCGGGCCCGGCTCACAGCGGCCTCTCCTCTCTCGTTTCTCCCGCAGCCTCCGCCCGGCGCGTGTCCGTGTCCCTCGGAGCCTCCTGGAGCGGCGTTAACCTCTGCCAGCCCGGCGCGGAGCACGGAACGGGCACGGAGCCGGGGACGGGAATGGGGGGACACGGGAGGGGCTCCGAGGGGCTGCCGGGGCCCGGCTAATCCCCCTGCCAGGACCCGTGTCCTTCCTGCTGCCAGGACCTGGCTAATCCCCATGTCAGGACCCGTGTCCTTCCTGCTGCCGGGACCTGGCTAATCCCCATGTCAGGACCCGTGTCCTTCGCCCTGACAGGACCGTGTCGTTCCCGCGGTGTCCCCAGGGGGACGCGGAGGGTCCTGTCCCCGCTCTGTGCCCCGTCCCCTCGGCCCGAGCCCGTCCAAGGCTCGGTTTTAGGAAAGCGCTCCTGTTTCCGCTGAGCCGCGCACAGGGAGCGAAATAAAAGAGCAGAGACACCGCAGAGGGAAGGTGGCTGCTGGTGTCACTGCGGGGCCGGGGGACACGCGGCTGCGGGGACAAATTCCGGGAGTCAGGAGGGATCCCGGGAATGCCGAAGGACGGGAAATCCCGGCTGAGGCACCTCCGTGTCCCCCAGCGGCAGCGGCAGCCCCCGGGGAGGGGTCGCCGCTCCGGAGTCCCCACCGGGTGTCCCCTCTGGAGGGTCCCTGAGTGTTCCCAGCCCTCGCTCGGGTCCCTCCCTGGTGTTTGGGGAAGCTCCAGGAGGCCTCGGCTAGGAAAAGGAGCTTCGAACACGATGGAAATTTCTGTGGGATGGAAAGAACGTTTCAGAGCTTTGCTTTCCCCCCGCCTTGGAGACGCCTGGGGAGGTGTTTGGGGCAGCAGGAGGATTTTTCCTGGTGTTTTTTGAAGCCCTGCATCAATCCCTGCCCTCCCGGGCAATGACTGGAAGTTTCACCCTCCTAGAAGGCAAAATTTTCACATTCCTGCTGTCTCCCAAGGTTTTATAATTTTTTTTTTTTTTTTTAAGCAATGAACACCTGAAATATCCATAATGGGGAAAACTTTGTGACCCTTCAGTTATCCATGGAAGCATCACACAACCGTGTGGGATCCAGGGAGAGCAGGGGGCCGGGAAATGCTGGGATGGGCTGGTGGGATTTTCAGGAGAGGATGTTCACAGAGGGGGAAAAAAAGAGGGATTTCGGAGCCTGGGAAATGCTGGATGTGAACGCTCTGACACTGCGATTTCCTGTCAGTAAAAGTCCTGAGGGAAATTCCGAGCTGGGGATTTCACCCCGAGCCGCCCTGGGTGATCCCTCCCGCTGAGCCCCGGAGGTGAGGAAACGCTCCAGCACCAAATATAGCCGGGAAAAAAGGAGCCTGAAACATTCCTGGAGGAATTTCTGAGTGTTCTCAATCGCCGAGGGTGTGAACCTCCTTCAGGCCGACATCTGCAGCCACCAGGGGAGAGTGAGCGAGGAGGAATGTGCGGAATGGAAACTCAGCTGAGTGTGAGAGCAGGAACCATCCTTCTTCCCTGTGACTCCCAGAGCTGCCAGCTCTGCGGAGCAACCCCTTCCTGCCGGCCCCAAACCCGCCAGGCCCGGGCTGGAAGGTCAGGAGGGGTGGGAAAAGGGATCCAGGGCAGTGAGAGGTGGGAAAAGGGAAAAGGGATCCAGGGCAGTAGAGAGGTGGGAAAAGGGAAAAGGGATCCAGGGCAGCTGAGAGGTGGGAAAAGGGAAAAGGGATCCAGGGCAGCTGAGAGGTGGGAAAAGGGAAAAGGGATCCAGGGCAGCTGAGAGGTGGGAAAAGGGAAAAGGGATCCAGGGCAGTGAGAGGTGGGAAAAGGGAAAAGGGATCCAGGGCAGCTGAGAGGTGGGAAAAGGGAAAAGGGATCCAGGGCAGTGAGAGGTGGGAAAAGGGAAAAGGGATCCAGGGCAGTAGAGAGGTGGGAAAAGGGATCCAGGGCAGTGAGAGGTGGGAGAAGGGAAAAGGGATCCAGGGCAGTGAGAGGTGCAGCCCTGGTTCCGCCCCTGAGGTGTTTCGGTTTTCTGAAATCCTTTACCCAGAGATTCTCTGTAAACGGGAGAAATGTTTTTGTGAACTGTCACTTTGTCGTTCATTCCCTTCCCTAGGAGGGATTTTTCTCCTTGCTGTCCCTCTGCTCTGACCAACGTGAGTGAAGAGGTTTTGCCTTTGTGTCACCGATCCGATTGGTCTGTGTGAAATAGGATGAAAGGGAGACACATCCCAAAAATCGAGGGGTCATTTTCAGCCTCCTGAAGCTCAGGGTTTGTGTCACTGTGGTGTAAAACAGCGCCAGATGGGTTTGCAGCCAGCCAAACCGCGCCGAGGGCAGGGACAGTGTCCCCCCGACCCCTCAGGCTGCAGCCAGGATCCAACCCTGCCACTCCGGCACGGGCGGATTTCCTCCCGGCCTCGGGTTTTACCCACTCTCCGCTGCAGCAGTCAAAATTTGGCAGCAAAAGGAAAAATCTCCCTCTTCTCAGGCACCCCCAGCTCATCCAGACCTGGAGCCTGTCGGTGTTTGAGCTGATCCAAGGGGGATTTTTTGGAAAAAGAGGGCGCAGGGCTGGTGTCACTTCCCAGTTTGCCCCAACCTGGGCAGGAAAACAAACACCTTCCGGGCCTGGAGGCTGCAAAGAGCGCAGAGAGCTCGAGGGCCTTTTGTTGGCCTCACACGGGCGGGATTGGGGTTACTCCTTCGGGAAGGAAAGTCCTGATGATGGAAACGTGGCCCAAACCGCCACCAGGGATGTCCCCGAGGTGGGAGGTGTCCCGTGGCAGGGGTGGCACCGGCTGGGCTTTAATGTCCCTCCCAGCCCGAGCCAAGCGCTGCCCGAGGCGCCGGGAGTTAATGACAATTAATAAAGCCCTCAATAATTCCCGACGTTCCAGCCCCGCCGGCTGCTGCAGGCGATCAAAGAGCTCCCTTTTCTTTCCCCTGGCTGAGCCCTCGTCAATAAAGGCTCCCCTTGTGCCGGCCTGGAATGTCTGGCGGCTGCGGGAATGAGCCGGGACACGGCGGGACAGGGAGGCGCAAAGGGCCGGGTTCTCTCCCTTCTCCTGCTCCATCCTCCGGGATTGGTGATCCGGAGCTGGGGATAAAAGGGAGAGAAAAACCTGGGCTGGAGATTCCCGGCGGCGTTTTCTCGTCGTTGTTCTCACACCGAGAGTTTTTCTCCTCAAAATTCAGTCCGGACACGTTCGGTTCCTACTGAGTGGAAACCAGGGGCATTTCTGGAGGAATTTCTGCAGGGATTTCCGCAGGAATTTCTGCAGGATTTTCTGGAATTTCTGTCCCTTCAGAAATCACAACGGCGCCCTTAAAACATCACCTTCCAACAGCCAGGGAGGAAAAAACAAAAGGGATGTTCCCGGCGTTTTCCAGCGGAAGGTTTCACCTCCGCCGTCTGCCGGCACCTGCACGGAGCCAGATCCCGCCGGGAATTGTGGATTCCACAAACGCCGCCAGGATTTTTTAGGACACAAACTTCCCAGCAATTCCCGGGTTGCTGGAGACAGGAGCAGGTGGGGGCAGCTGAGATAAATCGGTCCCGATTCAGCTGTTCTGGCACTTCTCGAGCTAAATGTGGGGAAAGGCGGCGCTGAAGGAAACCTGAGAGGTTGGGAAAGGGAATATTGGGGTGGGGAAAGCGCCTCTGCGGGATCCTGGAGGCTGCAAAGAGCTCAGGGAGCTCCGGGGCCTTTTATTGCCCTCACAGGGGGTTGTGTGGAAGGCAACAGAGCAGAAAATCAAACCCTCCTCTGAGCAGCAAACATTTATCCATTTAATGAAGCAGTGTTCTGATTTAACGTGTTTAACGGGTGTCTTCAACTTGGCTAAACCCTAGAACACTTCAACAGTTGCTACCTGGGGCAGGGGGAGAGGTTTGAAGCCTCTTTGGCTTTACAAAAACCTGGAGATTGAGAGGAAAGAACGCGCGGTTTGATCAGAGCTCTGGGGTTGCTGTCAGAAAACACCTTCAGCTAAAGCTGAGTGTACAAACCAGGGAGCATTTCTGTCACAGAGCCTGAGTCAGAGACTCGGCATGGGGAAAAGCGCAGATCCTCAAATCCCACCCCTCCCTTTCCCCAGGGATTCCCGAGGGAAAACAAACGGAGGAGCTCGGAGTGTTTTGGGTTCTGGGCTAAGACAACACGAGCTTCAGTCGGTGTCAGCACATCAGCAGTGGAAACCGTGCCGTTTTTACTGTGTGTGAGAACGTGCACAGAGTGGGGAAAGAATGCGTTTGTGTTCCCAAGGGAGAGGCCCCAGCCCTGCTCCCTGGAGCAGCAGAGCTCAGGGAATGGAATTCCACTCCCCAAACCCTCCACGAACTCACTCAGCTGGCCTGGCACGGATGGGCCCAGCTTCTGCCAACCCAGCTCTCACTGGGGTGGGAATTTCAGAAAGAAGTTCTTTTTTCTCTGCAAATGTTCAAGGGAAAAGAAATAAAGCCAGCAGGGGCACAGGAGGGCTCCGTGGGCTCAACTTCTGCCACTCCAGCTCTCTCTGGGGCAGGAATTTCAGAATCAGAGATTTCTTTGCAAATGTTCAAAGGAAAAGAAATAAATCCAGCAGGAACACAGGAGGGCTCTGTGGACTCAGCTTCTGCCACTCCAGCTCTCACTGGGATGAAAATTTCAGAACCAGAGACTTCTCCGCAAATGTTCAAGGGGAAAAAAAGAGAAACCCAGCAGGAACACAGGAGGGCACCGTGGGCCCAACTTCTGCCACTCCGGCTCTCCCTGGGACGGGAATTTCAGACAGAAGCAGAGATTTCTCTGCAAACGTTCAAGGGAAAAGAAATCAATCCAGCAGGAGCACAGGAGGGCTCCGTGGGGCTCAGCTGGTGCTGCTGTTGGTGCCCACGGCCATGTAGAGGATTTCCTTGTGGAAGTTGGCCTGTGCATTCAGCAGGTGGAACAGGTTCAGGAAGCTGCTGTCCTCCTCATCCCTGTCCCCTGGAGGGCACAGAAACCACGGGAAAGGAGCAGTGAAGCCAAAAAAATTCACCCAGCCCAGCTCAGGGGGTGAATCTCCCTCAGGGAGTGCCTGGTTTTGGTGCTGGGGTTTATCCTGCAGGGCCAGGCAGGAACAACTGTGTGCCAGGACAAGGAGCTGAGCTGAGCTGAGCTGAGCTGAGCTGAGCTGAGCTGAGCTGGGCTGAGCTGAGCTGAGCTGAGTGCTCCTCACTCCAGCTCAGCCCTGAGGCTCCAGCAGGGCTGAGCACAGGCAGCAGCTGCAGCTGGTGCAGGTTTAGGCTCAGCCCAAAGGGATTTTAGGCTCAGCCCAAAGGGATTTTGGGCCCAGCTTTCTGGTGGGACAAGTTTTAAACCGCCATTGGTTCCACCAGGTATCCCGTAGCAAGAGAAGTAATTTAAAATAAGTATTTCTTCCCAATTATGATGTTTGTTTGGTTAGTTTTGTTGCCCAGAGCAGCTGTGGGCACCCCTGGATGCTTGGAAGTGTCCAAGGCCAGGTTGGGCATGGCTTGGAGCCACCTGGGATGGTGGGAAGTGTCCCTGACCACAGCACTGGATGGGATTTAGGGTCCCTTCCCACCCAAACCATTCTGCAATCCTGGAAATCTATGATTTTATGTTCCTGAAGCCCTCAGGCTCTGCAGGAGTGCCCTGCCTGGGGAGGGAGGGAAGGCCAGGCTGTCCTGGATGCCGTCCCTGGCTCCAGAACTGCTCCAGGCCCACGGGCCCAGCCTTACCAGCCAGCACTGCCTGCAGCATGTCCATGAGCATGTGAGCAAAGGTGTTCTCCAGGCACTGCAGGAAGATGTTCCTCTCCCAGGGAGTGCTGAAAACCTTGTAGACCTTCTGCATCATCTTCACTGCCCAGTCCATGCAGTACAGGTCCTTTTCACACACCTGGAGAGCAAAGGAAGGATTTAAACCACAAGTTTTTGGGGATTTTTTATGATGGAAGATCAAATCTTAGAATTGACTCTCAGTTCTGGATCGGTTGTGCCAAGGCCTGGAAAATCGGGGGACAAAGGACACAGAGGTTGTTCCTGCTGGCACAAAGGGATTCTGGACCTTTTCCTGGTGGTGTTTTTCCTCAGGGATGTGCTGGGCAGGGAGCAGGGAGCTGGAAGAGGCCCCACCCCCTGGCTGGGTGGGGGAGAAGGAGGGGAAACTTTTCCAGCCTGAGGCAGCAAATTTGGGGCAGAGAGGTGTAGCCCTGGTTCTGTGCCTGAGGTGTTTTGGTTTTCTGAAATTCCTTTCCCAGGGAATTCTCTGTGAACAGGAGAAATGTTTTTGTAGCTGTAACTTCGTTATTCATTCCTTTTCCTAGGAGGGACTTCTCCTTGGCGTCCCTCTGCTCTGACCAACATGAGTGAAGAGGTTTGTCTTTGTTTTCACCGATCCAATTGTTCCGTGTGAAACAGAATAAAAGGGAGACACATCCCAAAACTCGAGGAGCCATTTTCAGCCTCCTGAAGCTCAGGGTTTGTGTTGCTGTGGTGTAAAGCAGAGTCAGAGGGGCCGTGCTGAGCTGTACTCACCAGAGCCATGAAGACCATGAGCCTGGCCAGCTCCACAGCTCTGCCATTCACAGCTTTGCTGGCCAGGAAGGTGAAGCAGATGCTGTTCCCACTGAGCAGCAGGAGCCGGGCGTTGTTCTCCATCAGCCACTCCTGGGGAACCACTTTGGGGTGAGGGGAGAGGGTTTCAGTCACCTCTGAGCAGTGGAAATGCACCAACAATCCCTGCCAGCGACAACCAGAGCTCTGCGCACCAACTCCGCGACACGGCTCAGCCAAAACTCTCAGCTTAGCTGGGAAAAATCGTTCCAGGAGGATTTTGCCTGAGCAAACTCCACGTTTGGAGAAGGTGTCCTGAATAATTCAAGGCGGGGTTTGTGTTTTAAGGGTCTGCACGGGTTCTTAAAGGATTTCTCCATGGGGAAGGGCAGCCTGGATGTGTGAGGGGTGCTGGGTTTCCCTAATCCCAGCCCGGCCTCCCGGTGTGATGACTTTTCCAGCTGCTGAGAGGGATTTGGCAGCTCACAGCTGGGTTTGGAGGATCCACAATCCCAGGGAATTATTGATAAAGGCAAAGACACACCTGACAGCTCATCCACAAGACTGATAACATCATCTGCTGTCCATTCTCTAGGTTCTGTACCATACAGCAGCTTAATTGCATCAGCTAAACCCTTCAGACTGCTCTCATCTGTTGGTCCTTCTATCATTTTCTGCCAGACCACGTGTCCTGAGTGATACAGCAACCACAACTGCCCGTGAGTGACGGTTTTTTTAAAGAAGGAAGTGGCTAAACGGAGCCTCACAGCAGAGGCAGAGGAACTCTCTGAGATTTTGTGATTATTTTCCACCTGTCATTTCAGCAGGGGCACTGAGTCAAACTTAAAGAAACCCAGGTTTAATAATTAAGTGAGAAAACGTGTTTTCCTTCAGGGAAATGGGTGTTTCTTCGAGATGGATTTAAGTCTACCCCAAGCAGGGGAGAACAGAGGAACAGAGGAGTCATTAATTTTTTTTTTAATTGAATTGTAACTTATCCATGTGTGTGTGTGTGTGTGTAGCCCTGGTTCATGCCTGAGGTGTTTGGGTTTTCTGAAATTCTTTTCCCAGGGAATTTTCTGCGAACAGGAGAAATGTTTTTGCGAACTGTCACTTTGTTATTCATCCCTTTTCCTAGGAGGGACTTCTTCTTGCTGTCCCCCTGCTCTGACCAATGTGAGTGAAGATGTTTTGCCTTTGTGTCACCGGCCCAATTGGTCTGTGTGAAACAGTATAAAAGGGAGACACATCCCAAAAACCGAGGGGTCATTTTCAGCCTCCTGCATCTCGGAGTCTGTGTCACTGGGGTGCAAAGCAGCCTTGTGTGTGTGTATAATTTAAATGTTTTCTGTGTGTTAGTGAGGTCTGCTGGAGCAGAACAATTTTTCCCCAGGCAATGGAAGGGCTCCAATGGCTTCAAGGGCAGGTTTAGATTGGGTCTTGGGAAGGAATCCTTTCCCTTTCCCTTTCCCTTTCCCTTCCCTGAAATTCCCTGAAATTCCCTTCCCTTCCCCACAGGATTTCCCGGAGCACCTGTGGCTGCCCTGGAATTCTCCCAGGCCAGCTTGGACGGGCTTTGGAGCACCCAGGGACACTGGGAGATGTCCCTGTCATGACAAGATTGGCTTTAACATCCCTTCCAACCCATCCCACCACTCCACAATTCCAACGCAATCACATTTTTTTGGGGGGATTTCCCGCCGGGAAACCTCCTCCCGGCCGCGCCCCGCGCTCACCATCGCGGGAGGAGACGGGCCCGAAGATGATGTAGAGCAGGCGGGCCTGGTTGACCATGGGCCAGGGCTTGAGGATCCGCGTCAGCCAGAAGGCGGAGTCGCTGCGGTGGCCGCCGGGGGACAGCAGCACGCCGCGGCAGAACAGGCGGATGCGCAGCTCCAGGCGCCGGGCGCTGCCTGGGAACACCGGCCCGGCTCAGGGATGCCCGAGCCGCGCTCCCGACACACCGCCCCTTCCTCAGTGGGGACGGGAAAGGGGCATTGGGGGATTTTAATTCGGATTTCGGCTCCTGCTTCCTGAATTTTTGGATGGTTTGCTCTAGTTCAGGGTGTGGGATCTCCTCTGGGAGTTACTTCAATAGGAAGGGAAAAGAGGGATTTGGGGGATTTAAATTCGGTTTTTGTCTCTCGGTTCCTGATTTTTTGGATGGTTTGCTCTAGTTCAGGGTGTGGGATCTCCTCTGCGAGTTACTTCAATGGGAAAGGAAAAGGTTTGGGGTTTTTTTTTTTTTTTAATTTTAATTCGGTTTTTGTCTCTCACTTCCTGAATTTTTTGGATGGTGTGGAATCTCCTCTGAGAGTTACTTCAATAGGAAGGGAAAAGAGGGACTTTTGGGATTCTAATTCGGTTTTTGTCTCTCGGTTCCTGATTTTTTGGATGGTTTGCTCTAGTTCAGGGTGTGGGATCTCCTCTGGGAGCTTCTTCAATAGGAAGGGAAAAGAGGGATTTTGGGGATTTTAATTCGGTTTTTGTCCCTCACTTCCTGAATTTTTTGGATGGTGTGGAATCTCCTCTGGGGGTTTCTTCAGTGGGAAGGGGAAAGGGGGATTGGGGGGATTTTAATTCGGATTTTGTCTCTCGGTTCCTGATTTTTTGGATGGTTTGCTCTAGTTCAGGGTGTGGAATCTCTTCTGGGAGTTTCCTCAATGGGAAGGGGAAAATAAGGATTTTTGGGATTTTAATTCAGATTTCATCTCTCACTTCCTGTATTTCTGGATGGTTTGCCCCAGTTCAGGGTGTGGAATCTCCTCTGGGAGCCTCAACGAGGGATCTGAGCTCTGGGGTTTGATTTTTAGGGTTTGTTTTTTGGGTTTGGTTTTTGGGGTTTGGCAGTGGGAGGAAGGGGGGATGATGTGGCTGTGTGTGTGTTTCTGTTCCTCAGAAATTCCCTGTTCAGAAATTCCAGAACTTTCCCTGTTTTGGGAAACGGGAGAATTTCTCCAGAGCCCTTTGCCCCGTCGCTGTTGGGGTTCAGAAATATTCCAACCTCACTTTTTTACTGCTTCACTTTATTTCTAAACTGGGTTTTTTGGGGATTTTTGGCTGCTCTGGGTTACCTGGCATCTCCTGGCTGGCAATTTTGGGGTTTTTTTGGGGATTCCTGGTTGCTCTGGGTTACCTGGCATCTCCTGGCTGGCAATTTTGGGGGTTTTGGGATTTCTGAGTTACCTGATATTACCTGGCTGGCGATTTTGGGGTTTTTTTTTTTTGGGGATTCCTGGCTGCTCTGGGTCACCTGGCATTTCCTGACTGGCAATTTTGGGCTTTTTGGGATTTCTGAGTTACCTGGCATTTCCTGCCTGGCAATTTTGGGACTTTTTGGGATTTCTGAGTTACCTGGCATTTCCTGCCTGGCAATTTTGGGACTTTTTTTTGGGTATTTTTGGCTGCTCTGGGTTACCTGGTTTGCTGCTGACCACAATCTTCACTTTCCTGGCTAAATTGCTGAGCTCCCAGAGGAAATTGAACACCCGGTGACACTCGAGCTCGTCCCAGCCCGCGGTCAGGATCTGCAGGGGGGTGAAAATGTGGAGATTGAGGGGAAATTCTGATCCCAAATGACAATAAACACAATTTGTCCTGCAGGGAAGAGTGGTACCTCTGCGAAGGGCCTCCCTCAGGCCTGAAATCGGCCAGAAAAGAAACTTTCTGACATGGTTTTGTTAGAAATGCATATTATAGAGTTGGCTTTTCACAAATATCAACATGAGTATTGTATGTAGAATTGTGCTGTGTTATGTTTTATTAATAGAGTTTAGAAAAGTGATGAATGTATAATTTTTTGATTGTACCAGAAGGTTAAGAGTAAAAAAAATGGGTTTTTTTCCTTCTTTGTAACATCTAAACTGACCAAACCAGAAAATATGGAGAAGGGGTCATCACTTTGTAACCCTGCATAAAAAACCTGCTAACTTTCTGGGTTTTTTTTAATCAAAATAACCAAAAACCTCAAGAAAAAGATTTATAAGACTGTAAAAAAGTGCTGAGAGTGTCCCAAAATCTGATTTGTGATTGATTATGTGGGAGGTGTTTGCTACAAAATGTCCCAGCACCGATAATCATCTGCTTTTCTAAGAGAAGATTTAACTTGTTTTTACATTTTTATTTTACTTTTTTTCCTTTTTTTTAACATTAATTTTAAGCTACCACAAGCAGAAACTATTCTGGCCTGTGGTGTGTTTCCATTTCCCTGGGAGTTAAAGCATTCCTGCTCTTGACCTGTGAATTTGTGGGATAAAATGTTCCCTTTCTCCCCGTCTTCTCGGATAACGAATTGCTCGTCAAAACCCTGATTGATTGGGAGAGAAATCCAGGCCAAGGAATTCACAGCAGCCAAATCAGCTCCAGAGAGAAAACCCAGAGAACTGTGTGAATAAACACCATCCCCCCCCCCAAAAAAAACCCAAAAAAACCCAGTTTATACTTCTAAAAATATTGCAAAAAAATTGATTAATTTAGGAAAAATTAATTTTATTTTTTCTTCTTATTTATTTTTCTTGCCTTAATTACTTTTTTTTTTAAATTTTTCTTGCCTTGATTTTTTTCCTATTTATTTTTCTTGACTTTATTTTTTTTTATTTTTCTTGCCTTAGTTTTTCTTTTTAATTTGTGCTACTTCTTTTGGTGTCCCTGGGGATACTGTACCTGTAAGAAGACCCCATAGCACTGCAAGCCCAGGCACTGCAGAGGGCTGGCACAACCATTCAGCTTGAAACAGGAGACCTGCAATAATTAATTAATTGTCCCAATTAGTAATTAAATAATAATACTGATAATATAATTAATTGATTGTGATTGGAAATTCTCTGTGCTGCTTGTGTTCCTCAGTTCAGGGTTTAGCATTTGAGTCAGGACTAAAGGTGTATGGGGAGGAAAAGGGTTTGGGGAGGAAAAAACTCAGTTTTCAGAGAGGCAAAACCCCAATTTTTGGGGAAGAAACCCCAAATTTTCAAGGAGGGAAAACCCCAAATTTTCAAGGAGGGAAAACCCCCAATTTTTGGGGAGGAAAAACCCCAATTTTCGGGGAGAGAAAACCCAATTTTTTAGGGAAGAAAACACCATTTTTGGGGAGGAAAAGCCCTAATTATCAGGGAGGAAAACCCCAATTTTTGGTGGTTTTTTTGTTTGGTTGGTTTTTATTTTGTTTTGTTTTGTTTTTGTTTGAGCCAGGATTAAACGCTCAAGAAACATTGTTTTCATTTTTCGACTCAGATGTTTATTAATTCTTATCCACGTCACAGTCTCACAAGCTGTGAGTCCTAGCTAACAAAGTGAAAAATGGCTCTGTGTCTAAGTCTTTCCAAGGTCTTTTAAGCACAAATTGTCCAGTTATGAGATGACGCCTGAATTATTTTTACTTTTAACCCAATAACCGACCACCCGTGGCCTGCAATGCAGATTTTTTTACCCAATTACAAAAAACCACCCAAACCCATGAAGAAGAAGGTGAAAAAGAATTCACCCTACATCCTAAAACCTCCATCTTGCCTTCTATATATTACTTTATTCTAAAACCTTAAACTCTTAAACTTAAATTTAAACCCTTCAGCTCTAAGTTTTGCACCCTGTGATATCACACACTTCTATCCAAACCACACACCCACAAGTCCCAGTGCTGTCACTCAATTTTGGAAGTCTTTTCCAAAGCCTCAGGTCAAATTCAGTGTTCGCCTGGGGGTCAGCACAGAAATCCTGAAATTCCCAGTGCCCAGGGTTCCAACAAGGGTAAATCAGAGTGATATAAAAGGTATATAAATGGTATATAAAAGGAATGTAAAATATATATAAAAGGAATATAAAGGTAAATTAAAGGTTGATAAAAACTATATTAAAGGTATATAAATGGTATACAAAAGAAATATAAAATATATATAAAAGGAATATAAAGGTAAATTAAAGGTTGATAAAAACTATATTAAAGGTATATAAACGGTATACAAAAGAAATATAAAATATATATAAAAGGAATATTAAAGGTGTATAAAAGGAATATAAAAGGAATGTACGAGGTAAGTAAAAGGTAAGTAACAGGCATACACAAGGTGAATAAAAGGAATATAAAAGAAAAGGAAATAAACCCCCTTTTGCCCTCAGACTCACCCCCGAGAGCAGCCTGTGCACGTACTTGAGCCTGTCCCGGGTGGGCAGCAGCAGCGTGCACCTCTTGAGCAGCAGCCCTGGGGACAGGAAAAAAGAATCCAAATAATCCAAATACTCCTAAAAATCCTTTTTTTTTTTCCTTTTTTTTTCCTTTTTTTTTTTTTTTCCCCAAGGTCAGAAAGTATTTTGTGGATTTTCTGGAGTGACTCTTCCCTGGCTCAGAGCGTGTCATAATTCATTCACCACCCTGGGATCTGCTTCAAAACTCAGCCAAGTCCATTTTTTCCTTGCCCAGATCAGGCTTTGGGGAGCTCTCCAAAGGGTGGGAAAATTTAAAAAAAAAAAAAAAGAAGAGTTGAGCAAAAGGTGCTTTTTGGACTGCAGTTTATTCCTGCTGCAATGGAAATATTGATTTTTGCAATCAATAGGTTGCCCTGAGCCTCCCACTGTGACACAGCCAAAGATAATTTATTTTATTTTATTTTGTTTCATTTCATTTCATTTCATATTTCATTTCATTTCATTTCATGATTTGAGCAGCTTTCCTTTACCTTGTGTGATTTAATATCTAGAATGTCTTTATTTCATGTCTTTAATGTCTTTATTTAATGTATTTAATGTATTTAATGTACTTGATGACATTATTTAATGTATTTTAACACCTTTTAATGTCTTCAGTGCTTTTATTTAATGTACTTAATGCCTTTATTTAATGTAGCTTTACACCTTTATTTCATGTCTTTAGTGTCTTTATTTAATGTATTTAATGACTTAATGTATTTTAACACATTTAATGTCTTTAATGCTTTTATTTAATGTCTTTAATGACTTTATTTAATGTATTTTACCGTCTTTTTTATGTCTTCAGTGCTTTTACTTAATGTATTTAATGACTTATTTAATGTCTTTAATGCCTCTACTTAATGTATTTAATGCCTTTACTTAATGTCTGCAGTTCAATCCGTTGTTTTCTGTTTTTTGGGGGTTTTTTTCCATAATTCAGAGGTTTTGGGACACCCGGAAGAGGCGGGACAAATGGGTTTTGCTTTGGCTTTTTTTTTTTTTTTCCATAACTCAGAGGTTTTGGGATGCCTTGAGGAAGCAGGACATGCAAGGATTTTTTTGTGGGTTTGTTTTTTTTTTTTTTTTCATAACTCACAGATTTTGGGCCACCCAGAGGAGGCGGGGCACACAGGTTTTGATATTTTTGGTTGGGTTTTTTTTTTGTTGTTGTTTTTCCATATCTCACAAATTCTGGAAAGCTCCCAGTCCATTCCTCGGTGCCGGATGGGCTTATTCATCCCTTTTTTTCCCCCCCCTATTAACACACATCCCAAGAGGAAGACTTGGGGCGAGTTTTGCTCTCACCTAGAGCTTTGTAGTGCTCCAGGATGGAGGTTCCCCCTCTCCTGGCGGGCAGCTCGGGGCCGTGGAAATCCTGCAGCAGCAGCCGGCGGCTCCCTGACGAGGTGGAGATGTAATTAATCAGGCGGGCGCTGATGGTTTTGGACACCATGCTCAGCATGCTGATGTCCTTCACTGCAAAAGCAAAGCCCAGGACACTCCTAAATCCCCTGAAAAAAGACTTCTTCTGGCTTCAAGAAGGCCAAGAAATCAGATTTATTAATAAAACGGGAATTAATTGCTGTTGATCCGCTTTGCCAGTGGAGTAATTAGAAACTGACTCTAGCTCTGGTTTTGTGCCTGAGGTGTTTTGGGTTTCCTGAAATTCTTTTTTCACAGAGAATTTTTCTGTGAACAGGAGAAATGTTCTTCTGTACAAACTGTAACTTGGTGGTCGCCCCTGATTTTCTCAGCCTTCTGATGTTTTGCATTTCTGTACCGGAGTTTCTCAGGCATTTTAACATAAACAAAAAGTGATGTTTGTAAATTGAGCATTCCTTCCAGGAGGAAGGACAAAATTGATGGTTTGACCAGTGGGGTCAGAGAGGTGTTAACCTCATCTCCCAAATCCCTGATTAAATTCCATAGACTATATAAGTCAAGATCCCAAAAATAAACTTCCTTCTTTCTCCTTTCACGACCTGATGGGTGAGTGTGGGGTTTTTTGTGTCAGTCTAGCGGCAATTTTGCTTTGCCAGTGAGCTGGAGTTATTAGAAACTGACTCCAGCTCTGGTTTTGTGCCTGAGGTGTTTTGGGTTTCCTGAAATTCTTTTTCCCAGAGAATTTTCTGTGAACAGGAGAAATGTTTTTGTAAACTGTAACTTTGTTATTCATTCCTTTTCCTAGGAGGGATTTCTTTTTGATGTCCCACTGCTCTGACCAATGTGAGTGAAGAGGTTTTGCCTTTGTGCCACCAATCCAACTGGTCTGTGTGGAACAGGATAAAAGGGAGACACATCCCAAAAATCGAGGAGCCATTTTCAGCCTTCCTGATTCTCTGTGTTGTTGTGGTGTAAACCAGCCTCAGCTGACAGATCTAAGAAATAATTTTCACTAAACAACTTCAAATAGATTGTGGCTATCACTGAAATTTCCGCCAGTTGTTTTTTGCATGCTTAAAAAGCTGAAAAGCCAGACTTAAAGTCACATAAAATTACTGTAACTACTTAAAAGCGACAATGTGTTACATAATAATGCTCGGTAAATTTTTTAAAAATCCTGGTAAATGTCAGATGTGGCTGTTTCTCACCTGAGAGATAATTCAGCACCATCTGGAAGATCTCCAAGGGCAGGGTTTGGAAATCCCCCAGGGCGGACAGGGACGGGGAATCCGTGCCCGGGGTGTGGCTGCAGCGGCGGCAGCTCCTCCTCTGCTTCTGCCGGGGGAAAGAGGAGCTGCTGCTCCCTGTGCTGGAGGTCATCGTGCCTCTGCCCCCATACACTGAACCGGCAGAAAATAAACCCAAAAATATATTAAAGTATCTTTTTTTTTTTTCTGTGTGCCCAAACGCTTGACCTGCAGAAAAAAACAAAAAATAAGTATTAAAGTCTGATTTTCTTGTGTTCTCATGCACTTAACCTGGAGGAAAAACTGAAAAATAAGTATTAAAATGTGATTTTCCTGTGTTCCAATACACTTAACCTGGAGAAACCCACCCCCCCCCCCCCCAAATAAATATTGCAGTCTGATTTTCCTGTGTTCCCGTAGACTTAACCTGGAGAGAAAACAGAAAAATAAATACTAAAATCTAGTTTTCTGAGGAGGGAAAGGCTCCCAGAATGAGGAGGAGAGGAGATGACTCCCTTGGAGACACAGAGAGGGAAAATCTCCTCAGTGTGTGGGATAAACTGCTTGGATTCAGTGCCGTGAAAGCAATTCACCAAATAATTTTTAGTACATAAAGAATAAAATGTGTTCTAGATCATAATTTAGTGTGTTGAAATGTGTAAATAATATCTGGGGGAATGGAGGGTTCAGCTGATTTTGGGGGAGCAAGAGACAAAAGCACCGAGGGCACAGAAAGTGAGGAAAACTGGAAGGGAATTCTTGGGGAATTACAAGCTGCAGTAATTAACAACATGCCTTTAATTTGTCACGCTAATTATTCCACCGAACGCCAAAGTTCCAGGGCTGTTATGGAAAGGATCATCAGCGTTCCTTTGGAGTGATAATTACCGATTGTGCAGGGCCAAAGCAAAGATTTAAAGCACCAAAGTGGTGCTTCAAAACCTTCTTTTCCTGACTTGGTGCGGGGCTTAATTTAATAAAATGTGATATAAAAATAAATGACATCTCCCCGCGGAAATGGCAGCGCCTCAGGCTTTTCCCAAACCCACGAGAGGGCTGAAAACGAGCTGCGAAAGGATCGATAAATCGGATTATTCCCTTCACCTTCTGGGTTTCTGGAGCGTCTGGAAAAGCCACACTTCCCAATGTCAGGCAACACCGGGAGCCGCGGGCTGGCTGTGTGTTAAATTCGTGTTCTAACTGAGATTTTTTTTTCAGATTTTTCACACAATTCCAGCAGCTGAGGCGCCGGGGGGAATGCCAAGATGATTCCAGGAGCTGGCAGGAGCATCCCAAGCTGTAATGCAGCATCCCAGCCGCCAGCAGCGGGAAATCCTCCCGGAGAACAGACCCCATTGTTGGCGGGATTTAAATAAAAAAAATTACAAAATTACAGACAACAAGCTCCAAACATCCTCCGTGTTTATTAGCAAATCGCCCAAGCCAGACTCTCTAATACTCCACGGAGAGGAAACGGCTCCATCCACAATGAGGGCTCTGTTTGTGCTGAGAAATCGGGGGATTTTGGGAAAAATTTAAACACACGGGGCTGGCAGACTGAAATTGTACATTTAAGGAATTTTTGATGTAGCCGGGAGCATTTTTTATTTTATTATTTTTTAAATTTAGCTGTGGGATATTTCTGGCTTGCTAAAGCAGCTGAAAATTTTCACAGGGCCTGGGAGAAAATGTGACTGAAAATCTGAAAAAGCAGCTGAAAACTTTCACAGGGTTTGGGAGAAAATGCTAAAATTAGAGTGTTTTTTTAGGGTTTAGGAGGGGGAAATGGACAAAACACGTTTGAGAAAAAACATCTATAGATAAAAAAAAAAAATTATATTAAAAATACTTGTCTTCTGAAAGGAAGGATTTTTACACAGAGAATTGTGGATCCCATATAAATTCTTTGTGGGCCACATAAAAAACCGGCCCATTCCCTGTCTATGACCACTAAACTTAGCTAAATTTGGTGCATATTTCTGATCCAGGTTTTAGAAATAAAGTTGCAATTCCTATGATACTTTCTTCTCTTCCCACTTTCTGTCTGGAGCTGTGGGCATTTGTGGCATCTTTCAGTGTTTTATTTTTAAAAATCTTACCTCGGCTCTCCAGTTGCGGAAGGAAAAAAATCTTTGCCACCAGCGATTTTTTTTGGGAAGGATGTGTCTGATATTTGCCTGTTTCTGTGCAATCTGGTCGAAGTTAAATTGATTACCGCTGTTTTAACGCTAGATAAAAATTAATGTGAATGAAGATGAGTGCAAACAGCCAGTTTTAAAGATCCCATTTGCTTCCCCTTTGACTTAGCGTGTGCGGGGTTTGTTGTTTTGTTTTTTTTTTAATTTCTTAGGGAGTCGAGCCAGAGCTGGGCAATGGGCTGTGCATCTCCATCTGCTGCTGGGACTCCAATGTTTGGAGAACTGCTTAATCCACACTGGAAATTGAAAGGTAAATATTAAATATTTAACGAGCTAAACTCATAACATTAGCAGAGAAGGGTCATCTTGTTCGTGGCCATAAACTAATTTGTTTACAAGGCAGAAAGCACCAACTTCCACCCCTGCCGCCCTTAAGCAGTCGCTAAACTCCTGCTAATGGATGCACTTTAGCCCTGATGTTTCTCGGAGCCCTGTGTGCGAGTTTGGCAAACATTTATCGCCAAAAGGGTGTTTGCTCTGGGGATTGCTTTGGGATGTTTCCCTTTCCCTTCCTCATCACCGCCAGCATTAACCCGGTGCCTTTGAATGGCAACCCGATGGGGGTTTTCACTTGGGTTTTCCCGGTTTTCTCGTGTCTTTTGTGGCATAAAAATGAACTAAAATAGACTGGAAGAAAATAGGAGAAAATAAAAGAATAGTTTTCGAGTACAGGCCGGAGTGGGGGATGACAAACCTTAGAGCACTGAGTTCACTCATGGAGTCACCTTCATACTTGTTACCCCTAACCTGAACTGAATTTTTTTTTGTTTTAAAAGTGTTTTTATTTATGATAAATGCTCCATGTAAGATTGATGGTGCAAATCGGTCCCAAAACCACCGAAACTGCTGAATAATGTGAGTACAGAGCAGAGCTGAGGGTTCCTGGCCCTGTTGTTGATGGCGGCCAGGTTGTGAGGGGGCTGGCTCCCAAAAGAGGGGGAAAACACTAAAAATTGCCTCTTTTTCCCTCACTCCAGCATGGATTTGCTCCTCAGGCTTCAATATCTGATGAAGCTGGTTATTTTTGGCCTTTTACCTGTGTTTTTGGGTCAGATTTGGATGGGCTATGACCTTCAGGCCAAAGGATGGGCCCAGGCTGTGTGGTCCGCCACAGCACCTCTCCCCCAAGCTACCAAAATTCGCTGCTAAAGGGCTGAAATGGGGGACCTGCACCCCAAAAACCGACATAAAATTAATAGAGGATGTCTCACAGTTGATGGTACTCACATAAAACACTTTATCGGCAGTTTTTTTACCTCAGGGAAACACGCTCTCCACAAACACGCCCGGCCGGGCGCCCTCAGGGAGCTCTGAGGGAGCAGCAGGGGCTGGGGGTGTGGGGTCACCAAACCCCGAGTCCCTGAGGGGGAAAGAAACACCGAACAGCCATTTTAAAATTATTATTGTTTGAATTCAACTCTTTAAAGCCTTATTTCAGTCAAAGGTCGCTACCCGTTGGGGTTAAATGGGGTTCTGGTGGTAGGAGCAGAGGCGGGTGTGTACAGGCAGCACAGCTGTGTTTGGGAGCCTCAGCCGGGAGCAGAAATGTTGCCAAATATTAAAAACAAACACAGTAAGTTTCGATTTGGTAGTTATTAACGTGGCCACAGACGTGTTGGAGGGAGGAAACCACCACAGAGAACAACAGCGCGTCCCTTCAGCGGTGTTTCCTCAGTGTTATTGGCAATTCCGCCCCTTTTTTTAGGTGAATTTTTGTGAATTTTGGGTTCAAACGACTTTTCCCGCCTTTGCTCCCGCGGCCCCTTTCGGCTCGAGGGGGGCGGGACGCGAGCGGCTCGCGCGCGGCTTTTCCCGCCCAC
The DNA here is from genome assembly GCF_029207755.1 of Chamaea fasciata. Lineage (NCBI taxonomy): Eukaryota > Metazoa > Chordata > Aves > Passeriformes > Sylviidae > Chamaea > Chamaea fasciata. The sequence goes on along the minus strand of NW_027094112.1, from coordinate 4,357,020 downwards.
CGTGTCCACGCCCTCCTCATGCATATTTAAATTAGAGACACGCCCATTCGCCATGGGGGGAAAGCGCGGCCTGCCTGTTACGCCCCCCTGTGGTCACGCCCCCTAATGAATAATCAATGAGGGTTTATGGCGGGGCGAGGGGACATCGGGGGTCCCAGGGGCGGGTTGGTCAGGCCAGGGCTGGCCCGGCCCCGCGGGCGGCTGCGTGGGGTGCGGTGGGGCAGGTGTGGGCCCGTCCTGGCGGTGGGCAGGCTCAGGTGTGTGGGGTGTCACAGGTGTGATGGTGGCACTGGGGTTTGGGGTGTCACAGGTGTGATGGTGGCACTGGGGTTTGGGGTGTCACAGGTGTGTAGGGTGTCACAGGTGTGGAGGGTGGCACTGGGGTTTGGGGTGTCACAGGTGTGATGGTGGCACTGGGGTTTGGGGTGTCACAGGTGTGATGGTGACACTGGGATTTGGGGTGTCACAGGTGTGGGGTGTCACAGGTGTGGAGGGTGGCACTGGGGTTTGGGGTGTCACAGGTGTGATGGTGGCACTGGGGTTTGGGGTGTCACAGGTGTGGAGGGTGGCACTGGGGTTTGGGGTGTCACAGGTGTGTAGGGTGTCACAGGTGTGGAGGGTGGCACTGGGGTTTGGGGTGTCACAGGTGTGATGGTGGCACTGGGGTTTGGGGTGTCACAGGTGTGGAGAGTGGCACTGGGGTTTGGGGTGTCACGGGTGTGTAGGGTGGCACTGGGATTTGGGGTGTCACAGGTGTGATGGTGGCACTGGGGTTTGGGGTGTCACAGGTGTGTAGGGTGGCACTGGGGTTTGGGGTGTCACAGGTGTGTAGGGTGGTACTGGGATTTGGGGTGTCACAGGTGTGATGGTGGCACTGGGGTTTGGGGTGTCACAGGTGTGATGGTGGCACTGGGGTTTGGGGTGTCACAGGTGTGATGGTGGTACTGGGGTTTGGGGTGTCACAGGTGTGTAGGGTGGCACTGGGGTTTGGGGTGTCACAGGTGTGTAGGGTGACACTGGGATTGGGGGTGTCACAGGTGTGTAGGGTGGCACTGGGGTTTGGGGTGTCACAGGTGTGATGGTGGCACTGGGGTTTGGGGTGTCACAGGTGTGTAGGGTGACACTGGGATTGGGGGTGTCACAGGTGTGTAGGGTGGCACTGGGGTTTGGGGTGTCACAGGTGTGTAGGGTGGCACTGGGGTTTGGGGTGTCACAGGTGTGATGGTGGCACTGGGGTTTGGGGTGTCACAGGTGTGTAGGGTGACACTGGGATTGGGGGTGTCACAGGTGTGTAGGGTGGCACTGGGGTTTGGGGTGTCACAGGTGTGTAGGGTGGCACTGGGGTTTGGGGTGTCACAGGTGTGATGGTGGCACTGGGGTTTGGGGTGTCACAGGTGTGGAGAGTGGCACTGGGGTTTGGGGTGTCACAGGTGTGGAGGGTGGCACTGGGGTTTGGGGTGTCACAGGTGTGATCCCACAGGAGTGTCACTCTGGGATGGGGGCACAGGGAGCTCGCAGAGCTCTGGGTTTCTCTGTAGGAACCTGCCCTGGATCCCGGCCTGTGGAGCTCAAACCCCACACCCCGCACAGTGCTTCTGCCTCAGCCAACAGCGAACAAACCCATCTCCAACCCTCATCCTCAACCTTCATCTTCAGCCTTCATCCCTCATTCCCAACCCTCATCTTCAATCTTTATCTCCAACCCCATCTCCAACCCTCATCTCCAACCTTCATCTCCATCCTCATCTCCAACTCTCAACTCCAACCCTCATCTACATCCTTCGTCTCCATCCTCATCTCCAGCTTCATCTCCATGCTCATCTCCATCCTTCATCTCCAACCCTCACCTCCCACCCTTCCCAGAGCAGCTGTGTCTGCCCCCGGATCTCTGGAAGTTTCCCGGTTGGACACCGGGGCTTGGAGCCCCCAGGGCAGTGGGAGCTGTCCCTGCCCACGGCAGGGGTTGGGACTGGAGGAGCTTTAAGGTCCCTTCCCACCCCAAACCATTCCAGGCTCCTGGAATTCTCCTTGCTGAGCTGTTACGAGTCACAGCTGGATCACCCTATGGAATTTTCTCATTCCACGAGCTCCGATCTCAGCAAAACCACGTCGAGGTGCCTCTGTCAGAGCAGCACATTCCAGTTCAGAACTTTAAAATCGCTTTTTTTAAAAATAAATTCTGCTTCGGAAGCAGCTGAGTAAGTGCCGAGCTCTCCCAGGAGAGCAGCTGGAGCTCCCGGGAGAGCTCTCCTCGCTGCTCCAAAGGCAGCTCCCATACGATGGCAGCAGAGGCCTGCAGCTGCTTTGAAGGAATTTTTTTGCCCAGTATTTTTAATTTTTGTTTCCCCCAAAGGCAGTTGTTTGGGTTTTGTTGGTTGATTTCTTTTTTTCTCCTTTTTTTTCCCTTTGTAACTTCGCTGAAAGAACTCTCCTCAGAGAATCCCAGATAGAAACAAAACAAAACAAAACAAAAATTCACCCTCAAACGGAAGGAAATGGCAAAGTCTGAGAGCGGCTCCTTAAATTAACGAGATGATGACGCCACCGAGACTGTTTTTTGCTGAGAAGTTAAATTAGATAAATGCACAAAAATAACGTTTCCTTGGAGCTGAGCAGCACAGGCAGAGCCTGAAGCGAGGCTGCTCCTGTTCCTTTTTCCTCCTGGGATCCAGCATTGGACCGAATCTTTCCCTGGAATCGCATCCCACCTCCATAAATCCCGTCCTCCATTCCACCCCAAAACAAAGCCCCCAAAATTCCAGATATCGCTCATTTACCCCAACATTTCTAGAAATGACCAGATTCCACTGAGGGGAAAAAAAAACCCCAAATAAACAGAGGTATATCCTGGAGTATCCTTGGGCAGGTTTTGGGGGGGTTTTTTGGAGCCTGAGAGTATTTTAAGGATTTCCTGAGGCTTCACCCCGTGTCTGGCACACTGAGCTGGACGTGCACAAACGCTGCGATGATTGGGGTAATTAACGGTGAGGGGTTAATTGCGTCGTGGCCGGGTAACGCCATTACCTGGTGTTTGTTTGAGTGAGTCACAGGTGGGGGGCGGTTGGTTTTCCTCGTGGTTTTTTTTTTTTTTTTTTTTAATCCAGTCAGGGATTGTGAACCGCGATGAGAGGAGAGGAAAAAGCACCAAAAACCGAATTGTGCCAAACTCCCCCAGGGCTGCGCTGGGGCCTCGTTCATCTCCGCCGGTTTTGCCAACACCAGCCCTGGAGGAGATGGGAATTCTGCTGACAATTCCCATTTTTGGTGCAGCTGCTGCTGCCAGGAAGGGTGAGAGTGGCTCAATCATAAAATCCAGGAATGGTCTGGGTTGGAAAGGGTTATATGTTATCATAATATAATATAATATAATATAATATAATATAATATAATATAATATAATATAATATAATATAATATAATATAATATAATATAATATAATATAATATAATATAATATAATATAATATAATATAATATAATATAATATAATATAATACAATATAATACAATATAATATAATATATACCTATAATATAACATAATATATTTTTATATCTCTTTAATAATAATTAATATTTAATACATAGCATAATCTCGATAATTAAATATATTATCTATTAAATGCTAATAATTATAATAATACACTAATCTGCAGAAGAAAGACACAGCGCTTCCAAGTTTTCGCGCCCCTCCATCTGCCATCTTACACAGTGAATTTTTTTTCCTCCTTAGTCTCTCCAAATCCAATTTTTCCTCCTTTGCTCGAACATTTCTTCTCTCTGGCGCTTTATTAAGGAGCTGCAGCCTTTAATTTATCCTTAAAAAAAAAAACAAAAAAAACCAAAAAAAACACAAAACCAACAAAAATCAGTCTGGGGCTTGTTCGGGAACGAGGCAAGGAAACGATCAGTGGGAATTGTTGACTCATCCAGCACAGGCTCCCTGTGCTCCCTGTCCCCACAGAGGGAATCCAGCCACACTTTTATCTTTTTCTCTAAATCGTTTTATCTCTGGATAAAATCCCCCCGCCCCTCCCCAGCTGGCATTTTTTAGGGATATTCCCAATATCCCGGCCCAGAGTTGTCGGATTCATGGGGAAGCCGAGAAGGATTTGACCCCGAATCCCATTTTATTGTTTCGTGGGGCTGGGCAGTGACAGGGGTTGAACACAGCAGGAGGAAGGGGAAAAAAAAAACAGGGGGAAAAAGGAAAATTTAACAGAAAATGGGGGAAAAATGGGGGAAAAATAGGAATTGAATCCTTGGAAGGACTGAGGGCCAAACCTCCGTGGCCTCCTGTCGGGGACTGCAGGGAACTCTGGCAGGATCTTCCCTAAAAATCAGATTTTCCAGCTGTCCCCTGGGATCAGAGCTGTCTGTGCGGGGGCAGGAGTGGATTTAATTGTTAGGATTTGCCATTTCCTCGCCTTCCCCACCCAATTTTGGGCCGAGCCGAATCAATCCTGCTCTGCCCTTCCACCAATCCTTGCTTCTGAAGATTCTCCATTTTCAATTAAATTAAATTGAATTTCAGTTAGGGAGGTGTTGGCTGGCCCTGAGGCAGGAGGAGCTCAGGGACCTCTCCAAGGTGGTTTGGAAAATTCCAGAGGCAGAATCCAGAATCCCGGAGTCTCCGGATGATGCACAAAGCCCCAGGGTGGAGGGAATCGAGTTCTCCCCACCTCCACCAGCTGGGAAAGGTGAAGGAGTTCAGCAATTCTCACCTCAGGGTTATTTTAATTTTATTTTTTTATTATTATTTCTTATCATTTCCTCAGCTGGAGGAGTTAAAAACTGGAGTGGGAGAGGCGGGACAGGGCGGAGGAGGCCCCGTGTTTGTGTCTCACCCTTCACCCCAGGCCAGGATTTGGGATTTGAGGATCTTCCCTCTGCGTTTTCCAGCCTGCTCCTCCTTCCTTCTAAACATTCCTCCTGGTTTTCCCCGCCTCCAGCTCTTCCCCACCTTCCAGCTCTGCAAACAAACAGAGATCAGACCCCCCCAAAAAAATCAGTGAATTCCTGAGAATTCCAGCTCTGCAGAAAAACAGAGACCAACCCCCCAAAAATCAGTGAATTCCTGAGAATTCCAACTCTGCACACAGAGACCAGCCTCCCAAAAATCAGCTGAGAATTCCAGTTGTGCAAAGAGAGACCAGCCCCCAAAAAATCAGCTCCAAACCATTCCCAGCTCCATCCCTGGTCCTCCAAACCATTCCCAGCTCCATCCCTGGTGCTCCAAACCATTCCCAGCTCCATCCCTGGTCCTCCAAACCATTCCCAGCTCCATTCCTGGTCCTCCAAACCATTCCCAGCTCCATCCCTGGTGCTCCAAACCATTCCCAGCTCCATCCCTGGTCCTCCAAACCATTCCCAGCTCCATCCCTGGTCCTCCAAACCATTCCCAGCTCCATTCCTGGTCCTCCAAACCATTCCCAGCTCCATCCCTGGTGCTCCAAACCATTCCCAGCTCCATTCCTGGTCCTCCAAACCATTCCCAGCTCCATTCCCGCTGCTCCAAACCCTTCCCAGCTCCATTCCCACTGCTCCAAACCATTCCCAGCTCCATCCCTGGTGCTCCAAACCATTCCCAGCTCCATTCCCGCTGCTCCAAACCCTTCCCAGCTCCATTCCCACTGCTCCAAACCATTCCCAGCTCCATCCCTGGTGCTCCAAACCATTCCCAGCTCCATCCCTGGTCCTCCAAACCATTCCCAGCTCCATTCCTGGTCCTCCAAACCATTCCCAACTCCATTCCCGCTGCTCCAAACCATTCCCAACTCCATTCCCAGGAGTTCAAAAATCCTCCAGCAGCCAAGAGGAATCATGGAAAATAAGGGAATCATGGAAAAAACCCTCTAGGGGATTTTTTTTTTTTTTTCCCCAGAAAAGGGAAGGAACCTGCCTGCAGCTCGTCACGGAGCACCAAACCCACAATTATCCTTCCAAACCTGCTCCTTGCAGCCCTCAAAAAAACAAAAAAAGCACCAAATTTAAAAGGCTTTTTTCATTTTATTTCATTTTTTTTCCTCAGTGATGTCATTTCTTTGCAGGGGATAAAATTTAAAAAAAAAAATGGGAGGTTGACATGAGTTCTGCCAGCGCAGGCTGGAGAGTTTGTCAGGTTTTTTTTTAAAAAAAAACAAATCAGCAAAACCACCTGTCAATGTTTGCTAGCTCAAATCGAGGAAGGGACCGGGGAAACTTCGCCCTTTTTTTCCTGAAAATGGGGGAAAAATTCTGCCTGGCCTGACCTACTTGCGAAATAATCGGGAAAAATGGGAAAGGGAAGGGAAAAATAAAGGGGAAATGTCCGGAATTGGGGTTTTCCTCATCTTTTTTAAAGGAAAAATTGTGAAGGTGACTCCAGGATCTTCCCAGCCGAAGGGAAATTCAGCTGAAGGCGTTTCCTGCTCCTTTAAATCCACTTTTTTGGGGGGATTGTGCTGGTAACTATCCCACCCCGGGAATTCCGCCCTCACCTCATCCCATTCCTGATATTTGTGAGGGGGGTGAAAAAAAACCCCCAAACATCTCCAGGTGATCCCACCCTGCCTTAAAAACCCCTTTTCCCCCCGAATATCCCCCCAAAAATCCCCCAAAACCCCAATTTCTTTGCGAGGAAGCAAACCATCCCCACGCCTCCCCGCTGAGCGAAGGAAGCCGAGGCACAACAAATCCCTTTAAATCCCCAAATTCCCCACTCCCACCCGCACCCCGAGCCGAATCCTGCCTGGAAAATGCAGATTTCGGAGCCCGAGTTTGAGGTTTGATTCCTCCACCCACGGGCCCTGCTGGAGCAATCTGCTCCCTCCTCGCTGCCAGGTTTTAATTACGGCTCAAGACGCTGTAATTTGGGTCCGGGGCTGCATTTCCAGGGAACAAATCCCGGTTTATTTCCGTTATTTCCACGGCCGGGGTGATTTTCCCTCCTATTTTTGGGGTGTTGTTCGGTGTGGAAACCATTTGTCGGCCGTGGTTTATTTCCCTCCTCATTTTCTATTAAAATCGGGGAGTTAAAACTGTGTGTTTATTAACGGGATATATATTTTTTAAAAAATCTGAAATATTGATATAAAAATGGAGCATTTATATCTCGAATTGCGGATCTGCTGCTTCTCCACTGGAGAGAAAACGGAACGAGGCACCGGGATGGGAGAATTCTTTAATCCTGATTAAATTAAACCGACTCCGACCCGTTTGCATTGTTAGCACGGACTTCTCCCAGCCTGGGAAAAGCTCCGGAAGGAAAAGAAGGATGAACAGGGTGAAAAGGAAAATGGGAAAAAAATGGATTTATTCTTTTTTTTTTTTTTTAATGGGAATAAACAGAATTTAAAAAATAGGAGCCTGAAAGTGGAATTGTGCCCAGAGGTCTCGGGTTGTGAATGACTCTGAAGGGATTTTTACATTTGAAGTAATTTGGGATCGATGTGGAGATCAAAAGTATTGAAGAAAACACTGATCAAAAATTTTGATGTTGCAAAAAAGCCAAGCTCTGCTGAGCAAGCAAAAAAAACATTATAAATAACCCGAAATGATCCTAAATAATCCAATAAATGAGAAGAAAATGCGAGTTTCGGTTCAAACCTCAATTATTTGATCTGAGCCCTGAGAACAACTCTTGGTAATGATGAGGAGGGGGGGGGGGGGGGAATGAAAATAAATAATTAAAAGAAATAATTCCTAAAAGAAATAATTCTTAAAAGAAATAATTCTTAAAAGAAATAATTCCCTTTATTCCTGGAGCATCCATGAAAAGAATTCAGGCAGAAATCCACTCCCAGCCCTCCCAGGAGCCCAGGCCATCAGCACGAATCCTTTGCAGGGTTTATTTGGAAAAAAGCAAGAGGGTTTTAAAATTTTTATTATTATTATTATTATTATTATTATTATTATTTCATCTCCAGCCTCTATCCCCGTGCAGAGAATCCACAAAAAAAAAACCAAACCCGCAGGAAAAGCTGAATAAAGTGCCTTGAGTCCCTCGGAACTCCGCTGGAAATTCAAGTATGCGGAAAACAGGCCTTTGATTATGGAGAAATTAATTTTTAATGACAAAAATAAATGTGTCTTTGCCCCCGAAACGCCTTCCCAAGCCTGGGTTGTGTTTTCCCGGCTCAGAGGGAGGGGATGGAATTTCCCACCGGAATTTCCCGCCCGGCACAAAGGAGGAGCTGGAGCAGAATTTGGGGTTTTGACACTGAAACGAGCCCAGAATCCAGAGGGACACAGAGGAAAACTTCAGGATGTGGCTGGAAAAGCGAAACTAAACCGATTTGGGGTCGTCGTCACATCCCTGATCCAAGACTCTGAGATTATCCGGCGCCTCAGAGTTTGGGAAAGGAGGATTTGACCCCCCAGGGGTTGGATTTGGAGCATCCAAAATCGGGGGGTTTGACAGAATTTGGTGGTGGAAAAACGATTTTCGCTCTTTCTTTCCAAACTGGGTTTTCCCGGATTTCCCAGATTTCCAACTCCTCTCCCAGCACAAGGAATATTCAGGAATATTTGGGAATATTCAGGAATATTTTGGAATACTCGGGAATTTTCTCCCTGCTGGAGCTGCCCAGGGGTGAAATTCCAGCCCCCCCAGGGGGGAAAAGCAGGCCAGGGAATTTCTGTGGGGGAGACTCCAGCTGGATCCAGACCTTCAGCCTGGAATTTGGGCAGGAATTTCTCCTTTGGCTCCTTCACCTCAGAGACTTGGGGACTGGAGCCGGGAATGGGCAAATCCCAAAGCTCAGGATTTGGCAGAACAAACCCCCGGGGCAGAGAGAGCCGGGCTGGGTTTGCTTCTTCCTTGGAAAGAAAAATTAAAAATAATTTGAAAATAAAGAGATTTGTTGGTTTTTAACCCCCAGGCACTCCGGATTTGGCATCTCCCAGAACTTCAGGTGTTTTCCTGATCCCAATCCAGTGAAATCCAAGTGTTTCACTCCCCCCCACCCCCCCAAAACAAAAATTGTCCTTCTGGGGTCTTGGGATTCCTGGGAGATTCCTTGGAGATTCCTTGGGATTCCTGGGGGATTCCTCAGGATTCTTGGGGATTCTTGGCATTCCTTGGGAATTCCTTGGGGATTCCTGGGGCATTCCTTGGAGATTCCTCAGAATTCCTGGGGGGTTCCTTGAGATTCCTGGAGGATTTCTGAGGATTCCTTGGGATTCCTTCCAAAAATTGCGATTCCTGGGGGATTTCTGGAGGATTCCTGGGGTTCTTTGGGATTCCTGTGGATTCCTTGAGATTCTTCAGGATTCCTGGGGATTCCTGGGGATTCCTGGGGATTCTCCGGGATCCCTGCGAGGAGCTCTCAGCACTGCTCGGCCTCCACGAACCCCTCCTTCTCCTGGCCGGCCGCCTCCACCTCGGCGTAGGAGGCGCCGTCGTGGCGGAACTTCATGGCGGGCCAGCGCCGCCGCCGCCGCTGCGGACCGGAACGGGAACAAAAACACGGGAATGTCGGCGTGGGAAGGGACAGAGGGATGGGAAGGACACGGATCCAGGGTCTGGGATGGAGGGGAGGACATGGATTCATGGATTTGAGATGGTGGGAAGGACACGGATCCAGGGATTGGAGATGGTGGAAGGACAAAGATCCAGGATCTGGGATGGTAGGAAGGACATGGATCCAGGGATTTGAGATGGTGAGGAGGACACAGATCTGAGATGGAGGAAAGGACATGGATCCAGGGATCTGAGATGGAGGGAAGGATTTGGATCCCCAGAATTGGACTGGCTGGGAAGGACATGAATCCAGGGATCTGGGCTGGCTGAGGACAATGTGGATCCACAAAACCGGACTGGCTGGGCAGGACACAGATCCAAGGATCTGAGATGGAGGGAGGGACACAGATCCAGGGATCTGGCATGGAGGGGAGGACACGGATCCGGGGATCTGGCATGGAGGGGAGGACACAGATCCGGGGATCTGGCATGGAGGGGAGGACACGGATCCAGCGATTTGGGCTGGAGGGGACGACACAGATCCAGGGATCTGGCATGGAGGGGACAACACAGATCCAGAGATCTGGACTGGCTGGGAAGGACACAGATCGAGGGGCCTGAGACAGAGAGAAGGACACGGATCTGAGACGGAGGGAAGGACGTGGACGCAGGGCTGCGGGATGACGGGAAGGACGTGGATCCACAGGGCTGGGGAGGACACGGACCCAGGACAAAGGGAGCGCGGGGAACCACGGGGCGACCCCGCGGGCAGAGCCGACGCGCCGACCCACCTCGATGAAGAAGAGGGCGGCGGCAGACGTGGGGCGGGCGCTGACGTAGAGCGCGGCCAGCACCAGCGCGGCCAGCAGCAGCGCGGCCGCCACCACCACGGGCACCACGGTGCCCGCGGGCACGGCGGGGCCCGGCGAGGGCAGGCCGCTCCCCGCGCCTGCAGAACGGGACGTTTGGTCAGCATTTCCACGGTCACTCGTCCATTTTATCGCCTTTCGCCGCTCTATCGCGTTTGCGGTTTTAATCGTTAATTCGCCGGGGAATTAATTTAATTGCTTCGCGTTGTTGGCGCCGGTTCACGCCGCAACGAGGCGGGGATTCGGGAGGGCTGAAAATGACTTTTTTTTTTTTAAATTTTTTAATTTTATTTATTTTTTATTTTTATTTTTGGGGTGTGTCTCTTTTGTATGCTATTTCACACAGACCAATCAGATCGGTGACACGAAGGCAAAACCTCTTCAGTCACGTTGGTCAGAGCAGAGGGACAGCAAGAGAAAAGTCCCTCCTAAAGAAGTTTTTGGATCTTTTTTTTTTTGAGATTTTTTTTTTGTTGTTGCTTTTAGTTAGTTTAGTTAGTTGAAGTAAAAAAGGTTTTTTGATTTTTTTTTGGAGATTTTTTTGTTGTTTTTAGTTCAGTTAGTTGAACTAAAGAAATTTTTTCGGATTATTTTGAGATTTTTTGTTGTTGTTTTTAGTTAGTTCAGTTACTTGAACTAAAGAAGCTTTTTGGATTTTTCTGAGATTTTTGTTTTAGTTAGTTCAGTTAGTTGAAGTAAAAAAGTTTTTGGATTTTTTTTTTCTCTTTGGAGATTGTTTAAGCTCGTTTTGGACTGAAGGATCCAGAGGAGCAGCAGGAGCTCCCACCCGCAGCCCACCAGAGACCAACAAAGGACTGACCAAGCCGAGCTACGCCCCCACCAAGAACTTCCTCAATTTCCCATCTCGCTCAAATTCAGATTATTCATTCCTTAAGCTTGTGGGCACTTTGTAAAATAAATTGGTTTTTTTCCACTTTTCTCCGATGGAATTCTCCTCTCAGCCTGGCTGTGGGGAGAGGCCCTTTGGGTTTGCTTCCAAAATTCGGGGGTTTTCTCCCAAATTTCCCCTAAATCAGGACAGGGGCTGAGACCTCAACAACCCCACGGAGATCCTTGGGATCCAACACCCGTTCCCAGGGACATTCCCAGGGATTTGGGGAGAATTTTGGCTAAAATTTGGAAGAATGTGGATTTCAAAGGGCTCAGCCCTCCCTGGGAACTGGGATTCCCTCCTTCCCAACACCAGGGGAACAGGGGATGGATCCTTCCGGAACCTCTGGAATTACCAAAGGCACCACAGCAGCTGATGGAAAAACTGGGGCTGAGCCAGGATTCCCGGGAAAAGGCAGAGCTGGGCAAAGGACAGTTTATAGTTGGGTTTTACGTTGGGGTTTTTTAATGCCTCAGCCAGAGAAATTCAAAGGAAAAAAAAGAGCTTTGTGTCCGTAAAAATATTGCAAATAATGGGAATTGTGTGGAAGGAGGAAAACTCCTTCCACACAAGAAGTGGACAAGCAGCGTCAGGATAAAACAGAGTATTCACAATATGTTCCCAGAATATTTTTCCCTGGCTGGAATTGCACCCATCAGGGATTGCAGGTTGAACCCCAAATCCAGGGAATTCCGAGGGACAGGGCCGGAGGCCTTACCTTCTCCTCCTCCCGCAAACTGGTTGAGCTTCGTGTCGTCTGGAAAGGAGAAAACACGGGAAAAACAAAACAAAACAAAAACCAATAAATCAGGAATTCTCTGCGGCGCCCTCGTGCTTCCCACCCAACTCCTTCCCCCTGGGACGGGATCTCGGGGCAGTTTTAGATCTCTGGGGGAAAGGGAGATTTAAAAATCTCCGGGAAAACCCCAATGACTGAGGGGGGTGTTGGCGCTGTTTTCCATCACGAGGACACCGAATCCGAGATTCGGGAGGCTGAAAATGACTCGGGTCATCCACGGGGTCGGTCACGGCTCCCAGTGGGAGCCTGGAGCCAGAACTGGAGGTCCGTGTTCAGCCCGTGGAATTTGCTGCCAAAAATCCCAAATAAATCCATGGGACGCTCAAAATCCACTCCCATTCCTTGGCTCGTTCTGGAAGGATCTACTGGACAAGGGTTTGTCCCTCAACAGGCTCCAAGTGAGCGTCCTCACGGGGGTGGAATCCTGATCCAGAATCCCCAGGGCTTGGCTCAGCTCCCAAATCCTGATCCTGAATTCCCAAGGCTCAGCTCCCAAATCCTGATCCAGAATTCCCAGGGCTCAGCTCCCAAATCTTGCTCCAGCTGCAGCACGGGGCCCATGAGTCAGGCTGTGCTCCAGAGCTCCAGGAGCAGATCCAGGGAGCTGGAAGGGCTGGGCAGGACGGGGATCCAAAAAACGGGGCTGGATGGGGAGGACACGGATCCAGGGATCTGGGATGGAGGGAAGGACACGGATCCAGGATCCGGGATTGAGGGAAGGACATGGATCCAGGATCTGGGGTGGAGGGAAGGATGTGGATCAGGGATCTGGGCTGGCTGGACAGGACACAGATCCAGGGATCTTGGCTGGCTGGGAAGGATGTGGATCCAGGGATCTGAGCTGGTGGGAAGGACACATCCAGGGATCTGGCTGGATCCAGGGATCGAGCTGCCTGGACAGGACACACATCCAGGGATCCGGGCTGGATCCAGGGATCTGGGATGGTGGGAAGGACACATCCAGCCATCGGGCTGGATCCAGGGATCGGGCTGCCTGGACAGGACACACATCCAGGGATCCGGGCTGGATCCAGGGATCGGGCTGCCTGGACAGGACACACATCCAGGGATCGGGCTGGATCCAGGGATCCGGGCTGGATCCAGGGATCGGGCTGCCTGGACAGGACACACATCCAGGGATCGGGCTGGATCCAGGGATCGGGCTGGATCCAGGGATCGGGCTGGATCCAGGGATCGGGCTGCCTGGACAGGACACCGAGGGCCGGGTCCCCTCTGGCGCAGCTGCCCCTGCGCTGCTCTCCCGCTCTCCCCCCGCCGCAGCCGCCGTCGGTTCCCTTCCAAGATCCCAAATTAACTCCATGCCCGGCTGTGTCACACCGAGCCTCTCCTCCTTTTTTTTTTTTTTCTTTTTTCCAAGAACCGGCGACGGGCTGGAAAATAATCCCCGCGGTGGAGTTCCAACCTCCCCAGCCCTTCCCTGGAATTGCTCCTTTGGAATTCAGCCCTGCCGGGCAGGAGCTCCGTCCCCCCACGCAGGCGCTGCAGGACAATTATTAACGCCCCACTCTATTAATCCTAATTAGCACTCCTCGTTAGGGACAATGAATTGCGGCGCTACCTGCGCCAGGATCGGCGGAGCCGGCCCCGAGTTAATGGGATTATGGAGCTTTGGGACTCGGGGGGTCTCCAGGGAAGACTTCTGTGGAGCGGAATTCCCGAGAGGAGGGGGATCGGCGCGGAGATTCCAGGCTGGGAGTCCGGGCAGCCTTGAGCCACCAGAGAAATCCCGACGCCGGAGAAATCCCAGCTCAGTGAAATCCCAGCCCAGAGAAATCCCGAGCCCAGAGAAATCCTGAGCCTGGAGAAATCCCAGCCCAGAGAAATCCCAGCCCAGAGAAATCCCAGCTCAGTGAAATCCCAGCCCAGAGAAATCCCAGCCCAGTGGAATCCCGAGCCCCGAGAAATCCCGAGCCCCGAGAAATCCCGAGCGCGTCTCTCCAGGACTGACCCCTTTGGGACCCTCAATCCTGCCCCCGGCGCTTGGCTGCTCTGCTGACCCCCACAAAAGGGTCGGACAACCCCAAACTCTCCCCGCGCCGCCTCCCCCCGGCTCACTCCTGGCCGCCCTTCCTCCCCTTTCCAGCATCCCCCGTTCCCATCCCTGCCCCGGACGGGGCTCGGGGCGCCCCGGGGCGCTGGGAGCGGTCCCCCCCTGGGATGGGATCAGCTCTGAGGTCCCTCCCAACCCCCAAATCCTTCTGGGATCCCAGAATTTTACGGATGCAGGTCTGGCAGCTGGAGGAACGGGCTCAGGAGGGGATTTTGGGGCAGGAATTCCTCCCGGGGAGGGCGGGCAGGGGCTGGGCTGGAATTCCCAGATTTGCTGGCAGTGTCCCAGGCCGGGCTGGACACCGGGGTTCGGAGCTCCTTTCCAACCCAAACCATTCCAGGATTCCGCTCCAAACTCCATCGGTTCCCGGTTTTTACTTGGATTTGGATTTGCTTTTTGAGGCAGTGAAAGGCCTGCCCAGGGCTCAGGATCAGGGATTGTCCCAGGGATCAGGGATCACCTGTCCCAGGGATCAGGGATGGAGGGTCACCTGTCCCAGGGAACAGCATCAGGGATGGGGAATTACTTTTCCAGGGATCAGGGATGAGGGGTCACCTGTCTGCGGATCAGGATCAGGGATGGGGGATCGCTTTTCCAGGGATCAAGAATGGAGGATTATCTGTCCAGGGATCAGGATCAGGGATGGGGTCACCTTCCCAGACCTCAGGGCTCACCTGTCCCAGGGCTCAGGGATCAGGGATTACCTGTCCAGGGATCAGGAATCACTTTCCCAGGGATCAGGGATCACCTGTCCCAGGGCTCAGGGGTGCAGGGTCACCCATCCAGGGATCAGGGATCAGGGATCACCTGTCCAGGACTCAGGGATCATCTGTCCCAGGGCTCAGGGCTCAGGGATCACCTGTCCAGGGATCAGGAATCACTTTCCCAGGGATCAGGGATCACCTGTCCAGGACTCAGGGATCACCTGTCCAGGTCTCAGGGATCACCTGTCCCAGGGCTCAGGGCTCAGGGATCACCTGTCCAGGGATCAGGAATCACTTTCCCAGGGATCAGGGATCACCTGTCCCAGGGCTCAGGGGTGCAGGGTCACCCGTCCAGGGATCAGGGATCAGGAATCACCTGTCCAGGACTCAGGGATCACCTGCCCAGGGCTCAGGGATCACCTGTCCCAGGGCTCAGGGCTCAGGGCTCAGGGATCACCTGTCCAGGGCTCAGGGATCACTTTCCCAGGGATGAGGGATCACCTGTCCAGGGCTCAGGGATCACCTGTCCAGGGCTCAGGGCTCAGGGATCACCTGTCCAGGGCTCAGGGATCACTTTCCCAGGGATGAGGGATCACCTGTCCAGGGCTCAGGGATCACCTGTCCAGGGCTCAGGGCTCAGGGATCACCTGTCCAGGGCTCAGGGATCACTTTCCCAGGGATGAGGGATCACCTGTCCAGGGCTCAGGGATCACCTGTCCAGGGCTCAGGGCTCAGGGATCACCTGTCCAGGACTCAGGGATCACCTGTCCGGGGCTCAGGGCTCAGGGATCACCTGTCCAGGACTCAGGGATCATCTGTCCCAGGGCTCAGGGCTCAGGGATCACCTGTCCAGGGATCAGGAATCACTTTCCCAGGGATCAGGGATCACCTGTCCCAGGGCTCAGGGGTGCAGGGTCACCCGTCCAGGGATCAGCGATCAGGGATCACCTGTCCAGGACTCAGGGATCACCTGCCCAGGGCTCAGGGATCACCTGTCCCAGGGCTCAGGGCTCAGGGATCACCTGTCCAGGGCTCAGGGATCACCTGCCCAGGGCTCAGGGATCACCTGTCCCAGGGCTCAGGGCTCAGGGATCACCTGTCCAGGGCTCAGGGATCACCTGTCCAGGGCTCAGGGCTCAGGGATCACCTGTCCAGGGCTCAGGGATCACCTGTCCAGGGCTCAGGGCTCAGGGATCACCTGTCCAGGGCTCAGGGATCACTTTCCCAGGGCTCAGGGATCACCTGTCCAGGGCTCAGGGCTCACCTGTCCAGGGCTCAGGGCTCAGGGATCACCTGTCCAGGGCTCAGGGCTCACCTGTCCAGGGCTCAGGGCTCAGGGATCACCTGTCCAGGGCTCAGGGATCACCTGTCCCAGGGCTCAGGGCTCAGGGATCACTTTCCCAGGGCTCAGGGATCACCTGTCCAGGGCTCAGGGCTCAGGGATCACCTGTCCAGGGCTCAGGGATCACCTGTCCCAGGGCTCAGGGCTCAGGGATCACTTTCCCAGGGCTCAGGGATCACCTGTCCAGGGCTCAGAGATCACCTGTCCAGTGACACCCCCCAGGCCCGGGGGTGACCCACCTTCGGTGGTGAGGCTGTCGAGGAAGAGCGAGGCCGTGGGGGAGGTGACAGCGGTGACATCCCGGGCCGGCGGTGACACCGAGGGAGGGGACACGGAGCCGCCCGGGGACGCCGAGTAGGGGCCGCCCTCCGCTAAATCCTCGCAGGTCTTTTCGTCCGACTGACGGGAGAAAGAAAGAAAGAAAAAAAAAAAAAGAGGATTTGGAGCTGGTTTTTCCCTCCAGCAGGAATTCCGGGAGGGCTCTGCCTCCCAAACAGAGGGGAAACGGGATGAGGGCCAGAAGTGACGCAGAGGAGGGAAATTTGGGAAGGGCTTCAGCAGGACAAGTGACAAATCCCGCAGCCTGAGCTTTGTGCAGCTCCGGGTGAGCCCACGTGGGCCTGGGGAGCTCCGTCGGGAAATATTCCATAGGAATATTCCTGTGGTTAAAAGGAAATAAAGCTGAGTTTTCAGTGGCAAAGTAGAACAAAATCACTAAAAAAAAAAAAAAAAAAACACAAAAAAGGGGAAAATCCACAAAAAAACCACAAAAAAAACCACCCAAAAAAACAAACCACAAAAACTCCACAAACCAAACCAGAAAAAACAAAAAACCCTCAAAAAATCCCCAAACAAACAAACAAACAAACAAACAAACAAACAAACAAACCCCATCAAAATCGAAGCAAAGGCAACAAAAACAAACAAAACAAGGAACGAAAAGAAGAAGAAGGAAAAGAAAGAAGCCAAGGCCAAAGCAGAAGCAGATGTTTGGTCCCAGCCCTGGGAGCTGTGGGATAATTTTGCTCCCAGGGACACAAACACGGCTCGCTCCTTCCTGCCTGCAGTGAGTAAGAGTCACGCTCCGGGAGGAGGAGGAATGACGGGAATAAAGGGGGGAAAACGGGAATAGAGGGAGAGGGGGAAGGGGTGTCCCAGGGGAAAAAAGGGGATTTCGAAATGGAATAAAGGGGTACCGAAAGGGAATGAAGGGATATCCCAAGGGAATGAAGGGGGAAAAAAGGGATACAAAGGGGAATCCAAAGGGAATAAAGGGATCTCTGAAGGGAAATCCCAAGGGTTATCTAAAGGGAATAAAGGGAAATCCAAAGGGAATAAAGGGATATCTGAAGGGAGCAAAGAGAATTCCCAAGGGATACTTAAAGGGAGCAAAGGGAAATCCTAAGGAATATCTAAAGGGAATAAAAGGATATCCCGAGGGTTATCCAAACGGAACACAGGGAAATCCAAAGGGAATAAAGGGATATCTAAAGGGAAATCCCAAGGGATATCTAAAAGGAACAAAGGGATATCCCAAGGGTTATCTAAAGGGAACACAGGGAAATCCAAAGGGAATAAAGGGATATCTAAAGGGGGGGGGGGGGGGGAGGGAAGAGATATAAAGGGAAATCCAAAAGAAATAAAGGAATATCTAAAGGGAAATCCCAAGGGTTATCTAAAGGGAACAAAGGGAAATCCCAAAGGGAGCAAAGGGAAATCCCAAGGGAAATCCCAAGGGATAGCTAAGGGGAATAAAGGGAAATCCCAAGGGATAACTAAAGGGAATAAAGGGAAATCCAAAGGGAAATCCAAAGGGAATCCAAAGGGGAAAAAAGGAATATCTAAAGAGAGCAAAGGGAAATCCACGGGGAATAAAAGAATATGTAAAGGGAACAAATGGAAATGCCAAGGAATATCTAAAGGGAGCAAAGGGAAATCCTAAGGAATATCTAAAGGGAATAAAAGGATATCCCAAGGGTTATCTAAAGGGAACACAGGGAAATCCAAAGGGAAATCCAAAGGGAATAAAAGGAATATCTAAAGGGAATAAAGGGACATCCAAAGGGAACAAAGGGAAATCCCCACGGATATCCAAAGGGATCCAAGGGAAATCCCAGGGGATGCTCAGTCCGACCCAGTGGCTCACGCAGAGTCCAACGTCCCTTTTTTGAGCTGGGTGATGGATTTTTCCCGTGGCTCAGCCCCATTCCCAGCCCCCAGGGATTGGGATTGGGAATTTCTGGGCTCACCTGGCCGCAGCCGTAGCTCAGCCACTCCTCCCGGTACCGGTCAAAGCCACTGGAGCACCTGTGGGGAAAAGGAAAGATCAGGATTATCCAGGGTCAGGTAGAGAGGGTGGATTTAAAAAAAACCCAAAAAACCCAAACCTAAAACAAAACCTAAAAATAAAACCTCTAAAACAAAAAACACAAACTAAAAACGCTCCACCGCATAACCAGCAAAAAAAAAACCAATCCCATGTTATTCCCTTTTTACAAAGAGTTCTTGTGGCATTATAAAAATAAAACAAGAGTAAAAAACGCCCAGATGAAGTCCCACACAACAAATTGCACAAACTGCTAAAAAAAAAAAAAATCAAACCAACTCACTAAATTCAAAACAGCTCAATTAATCCTAAATATTACTAAAATAAAGGTAACTAAAGCTCTACCTCGATACGAATTCATAAATAGTGACCAATACTCTATAAAATAATTTTAAAAGTAAAAAAAAAACTAATTAGCAAAGTAAAAAAAAAAATTAAACTACTAAAAAGTTAAAAAAAAAAAATTACCACTCAAATAAAAAAGCAACCTGTAAAAATCCACCATGTGCCCAAAAATGAAACTGTTAAAAACCACCAAAACAACAAACAAATGAATCAAACTACCGAAATAAAAGGACCAAAAATAAACTGAAATTAACAACACATACACACACCAAAAAAAATTAATCCTTACTCAATAAACTCTTAATACCCCAAGCCGGGAAAACAAAAATACCACAAAATACGCACAAAACCAAAAAAGTAAATCTAACCACGACCAACATTTCTCAAATTATCCATCTGTGGTTCCTCAGCTGCCAAAAAAATCCCAAATCCCGCCCTGGTTGGTGCCGGGTGGGAATATTTGGACAAACAGGGCTTGGAAAGGAGATTTCCAAGATTTTCTCAGCACAGCTGTGCTGGAAGAGCCCAAGAATTCCCATTTTCCAGAGAAGGAAAAGGGTCAGGAGCGCTTCTCCAAGAGAGTATTTGGATAAACAAGATTTCCAAGATTTTCTCCGCACAGCTGTGCTGGAGGAACCCGAATATTCCATTTTCCAGAGAGGGAAAAGGGTCAGGAGTGTTTCCCAAGGGAAAAGGAGAGGGGAAAACAGGAGAAAGGCTCGGCCTGAGTTTGAATTTCCATCCCTGGACTCAGGAAAAGCCCAAATATTCCCTTTTCCAGAGAAGGAAGAGGGTCAGGAGCGTTTCCCATGGGAAAAGGAGAGGGGGAAACAGGAGAAAGGCTCGGCCTGAGTTGGAATTTCCATCCCCGGACTCAGGAAAAGCCCAAATATTCCCTTTTCCAGAGAAGGAAGAGGGTCAGGAGCGTTTCTCCAAGGGAATATTTGGATAAACAAGATTTCCAAGATTTTCTCCACACAGCTGTGCTGGAAGAACACAAATATTCTCTTTTTCCAGAGAGGGAAAAGAGTCAGGAGCATTTCTCCAAAGGAAAAGGAAAGGGAAAAAGAGGAGAAAGGCTTGGGCTGAGTTGGAATTTCCATCCCTGGACTCGGGAAAAGCCCAAATATTCCCTTTTCCAGAGAAGGAAGAGGGTCAGGAGCGTTTCCCATGGGAAAAGGAGAGGGGGAAACAGGAGAAAGGCTCGGCCTGAGTTGGAATTTCCATCCCCGGACTGGTGCCAGGGCAAGGCCACGAGGATCTCTGGGGGTGGGAACTGGATTTTTAAGAGGAGAATTTTTAAAGCCTGACAAGAAGCTGGCGGAGTCCGTGTCTGAGTGCAGACTCTGAGATAAGAAACGCTGATTCAGAAACGCCACGGGACGGGACAGACGCTGCTGAGGGAGAAGCGGAACTGGAGACACGTCTCCCAACGACGGCTTTGCAAATCAGGCCGGAGACTTTGGAGAAATAAAAACGCGAAACCTCCCCGAGGTCTGGGCTCCCTCCAGCAACATCTGCACAGGAAAAACACGGCAGGGATTCCAGATGACATCGGGAAAAACCAGCCCGGGCTGAGAATTCCCGGTGGGAACGGGGCAGGGAGCAGAGCCCTGACCCCGGGAAAGGTTCAGGGAGAGCCAAAAGCCGAACCCAGACCCTGCAAACACCGATTTATCCTCCCGGGGAAAGGGGAAACCACAAAAGGAACTTCAGCTCCTGCTGAGAGCTTTGCTTGGAGTCCAATTCCTGCCGCAGTCACGGGATAACAAAAATCGAGATTTCAGGGTTTGGGGGAGAGCTGGGAGGGCTCTGGAGCAAACAGCGGCGGCAGGCGGGGGTTGCAGGGGGAATAAAAAGGGTTAAAACTGCCTGAGGGTTGGGATTGGGATTTGGGGAAGGAATTCCCCCCTGGGAGGGGCTGGGAAAACGGGAAAGAATGGGAATAAAGGGA
The DNA here is from genome assembly GCF_029207755.1 of Chamaea fasciata. Classification (NCBI taxonomy): domain Eukaryota; kingdom Metazoa; phylum Chordata; class Aves; order Passeriformes; family Sylviidae; genus Chamaea; species Chamaea fasciata. The sequence continues at coordinate 4,336,277 of NW_027094112.1, read as the reverse complement.
GAAGGGAAGAGGTGTCCAAAGGGAATAAAGGGATTTTGGAAAGGAATAAAGGGTTACCGAAAGGGAATAAAGGGAATAAAGGGATATCCCAAGGGCGATCCAAATAATAAATAACGGGTTCATACTAAATAAAGGGTTGATAAATAATAAAGGGTTACCTAAAGGGATATCCAAAGGGAATAAAGGGATATCCCAAGGGAATAAAGGGATATCCAAAGGGTGATCTAAATAAATAATAATAATAATATAAATTTAAAAGTAAATAAATAAATAAATAAAGGTTTATAATAAATAAAGGGTTTATAAATAATAAGGGGTTACCTAAAGGGATATCCCAAGGGAATAAAGGGATATCCCAAGGGTGATCTAAAGGGAATAAAGGGATATCCAAAGGGTGATCTAAATAAATAATAATAATATAAATAAATAAATAAAGGTTTATAATAAATAAAGGGTTTATAAATAATAAGGGGTTACCTAAAGGGATATCCCAAGGGAATAAAGGGATATCCAAAGGGTGATCTAAAGGGAATAAAGGGATATCCCAAGGGAATAAAGGGATATCCCAAGGGTGATCTAAATAAATAATAATAATAAAACA